>NC_030821.1:9224709-9524709 GCF_001704415.2 Capra hircus | reverse complement strand
TATGTGCATGGGCTTAACTTTGGGCTTTCTATCTTGTTCCACTGGTCTATATTTCAGTTTCTGTGCCAGTACTATACTGTCATGATGATTGTAGCTTTGCAGTATAGTCTGAAATCAGGTAAGCTGATTCCTCAAACTCCTTGGGGTCTTTTGATTTCCACACAAATTGTGAGATTTTTTTGTTTTAGTTATGTGAAAAATGCCATTAGTAATTTAATAAGGATTGCATTGAATCTGTAGATTGCTTTTGGCAGTATAGTCATTTTCACAGTATTCCTTTTCCTACCCAGGAGCATCCATTTGTCTATATTGTCTTTTATTTATTTCATATGTGTCTTATAATTTTCTGTATATAGTCCCCCCCACCCTTAGGTAGGTTTATTCCCAGGCATTTTATTCTTTTAGTTGTAATGGGGTTGATTCCTTAACTTCCCTCTCTGATTTTTCATTGTTACTGTATAGGAATGCAAGTGATTTCTGTGTTTTGATTTTGTATCCAGCAGTTTTACTAAATTCATTGATAAGTTCTAGAAATTTTCTGATAGCATCTTTAGGGTTTCCTATGTAGTTTCATGTCATCCACAAATAGTGAGAGTTTACTTCTCCTTTTCCAGTCTGAATTCCTTTTATTTCTTTCTCTTCTCTGATTGCCCATAGCTAGGATTTCCAAAACTATCTTGAATAATATTGGCGAGAGTTAGCACTCTTATTCTGTTTCTGATCTTCGAGGAAACACTCTCAGTTTTTCACCATTGAGAATGTTTGCTGTGGGTTTGTTGTGTATGGCCTTTATTATGTTGAGGTAGTTTCCTTCTGATAGCTTACATTGATTGATGTTGGATTCCTGATCTCCAAAGAAGAAGATTTAGCTTCGGGATCAGGAACCAGCCTTGATCACTCAAGAGCTTTTGTGTAGCTGAGTTTTATTACAGTGAGAAAGGACAGAGAAATCTTCTGACATAGGCATCAGAAGGCAACAGAGAGTCTTAACAAGGGAGCTATATTCTTTTTCAATTGGTTATTACAGTAAATCAAAAGTATGTTTCAAGGTTGTAAAGGTCTTACCAGACACACTGCCACAGTTTACATCTTAAAATGACAGGATTAGAACTAACAATAGGAAGATCCATTCCCATAATATACATTTTAACATAATAGGATTAGTCAGAAGAGTCCCGCAATGGAGAAACAGTGTATCCTTAAGCAGGATACATTGTTGCTATATAATCCTGGCTACTACTACTATTACTAAGTCACTTCAGTCGTGTCTGACTCTGTGCAACCCCAGAGACGGCAGCCCACCAGGCTCCCCCATCCCTGGGATTCTCCAGGCAAGAACACTGGAGTGGATTGCCATTTCCTTCTCCAATGCATGAAAGTGAAAAGTGAAAGTGAAGTCGCTCAGTCATGTCTGACTCCTAGCGACCCCATGGACTGCAGCCTACAAGGCTCCTCTGTCCATGGGATTTTCCAGGCAAGAGTACTGGAGTGGGGTGCCATTGCCTTCTCCTCTTAGTACAGAGTTTAAGCTGAGTTGTTTTGTTGTGTAATCATCACCTCTGGACTTAAGGAAAAAAAAAAAAGTTTTATGTGACCAAGACTAAGGAGTGTATAAAAAATGTTTGTCCTTTTCTCCCCCCTGAGAACCCCAGATCCATATTTCCTCCTCAGAAGCCCCAGACCCCTTTCTCCACCTCCAGGACTCTGGACTTCTTATCAACCTTCCTAAGAATTGACTCTCTCACTTCTATGCCCATTTTTTTGTAGAGCTTTTACCATAAATGGGTGCTGAATTTTGTTAAAAACTTTGTCTGCTCTATTGAAATTATCATACGGTTTTTACCTTTCAATTTGTTAATATGATTTATCACATTTATTGATATGCATATATTGAAGAATGTTTGCAATCTTTCATGATTTCTTTCTTTTTACTGACTTTGGGGTTTTTTGTTCTAATTTTTCCATCTTTAGATGTAAAGTTAGCATGTCTCTTCAATGCCTTTCTTGTTTCTTGAGGTAGGATTGTATTGCTATCAACTTCCCTCTTAGAACTGCTTTTGCGGCATCCCATGGGTTTTGGCTTGCCATGTTTTCATTGTCATTTGTTTCTAGGAATCCTCTGATTTCCCTTCTTATTGCTTCAGTAACCTCTTCATTATTTAGAAATATATTGTTTAACCTCTCTGTGTTTGTGTTTTTGCAGTTTTTTTTTTTTCTGTAATTGTTATCTAGTTTCATAGCTTTGTGGTCAGAGAAGATGTTTAACATGGTTTCAATTTTCTTAAATTTACTGAGGCTTGATGTGAGGCCCAAGATGTGGTCTATCTTGGAGAATGTTCCATGTGCACTCAAGACAGAAGTATATTCTGCTGCATTTGGATGGAAAGTACTGAAGATGTCAATTTGTTCCATTTGGTTTAATGTTTCAGTGAAGGTTTGTGTTTCCTTATTTGTTTTCTGCTTTGGTGATCTTTTCTTTGGTGCAAGTGGGGTGTTAAAGACCTCTGCTATCATCGTGTTGCTGTCTATCACACCTTTTGTGTCTGTTAGTATTTGCCTTATGTATTGAAATGCTCCTATGTTGGGTTTATAGATATTTGCAGTTGTTATGTCTTCTTGGATTAATCCCTTAATTATTGTGCAGTGTTCTTCTTTATTTATTGTAGTATTCTTTATTTTAAAGTCTATATTTTCTTAAATGAGAATTGCCACACTATCTATCTTTTGATTTCCATTTGCATAGAATATATTCTCCCATCCTTTTACTTTTAGTCTGTATATGTCTCTAGGTCTGAAGTGGGTCTCTTGTAGACAGCATATGTGTGGGTCTTTGTTTTGTATCCATTCAGCCAGTCTGTCTTTTGATGAGCATTTAATTCATTTGCATTTAAAGTAATTATTGATATATTTGTTCATATTTTCATTTTCTTAATTGTTTTGAGTTTGTTTTTGTAGGTCTTCCCTTTCTCTTAGGTTTATTACCTATATAAGGCCCTTTAATATTTGCTGTAAAACTTGTTTGGTGGTGCTAAAATCTCTTAACTTTTCTTGTCTGTAAAGCTTTTGATTTTTCCATAAATATTTTTTTTCAGTGTTTCTCAGCTAGGGTGCTGTTAGCATTTTATTTTATTTTTTTTTAAGTTTATTATTTTATTGTTTTTCAGTTTCTTTATTTTTATTTTTTTTAATTTAATTTTTACTTTGTTTGGCTTTATAATACTGTATTGGTTTTGCCATACATTGACATGAATCAGCCACGGGTGTACATGAGTTCCCAATCTTGAACCCCTCTCCCACCCCCCACCTCATATCATCTCTCTGGATCATCCCCATGCACCAGCCCCAAGCATCCTGTATCCTGTATTGAACATAGACTGGCAATTCATTTCTTACCTGATAGTATACATGTTTCAATGCCATTCTCCAAATCATCCCACCCTCTCCCTCTCCCTCAGAGTCCAAAAGTCCGTTCTATACATCTGTGTCTCTTTTGCTGTCTCGCATACAGGATTATCATTACCATCTTTCTAAATTCCATATATATGCATTAGAATACTGTATTGATGTTTTTCTTTCTGGCTTACTTCACTCTGTATAATAGGCTCCAGTTTCATCCACCTCATTAGAACTGATTCAAATGTATTCTTTTAATGGCTGAGTAATACTCCATTGTGTATATGTACCACAGCTTTCTTATTCATTCATCTGCTGATGAACATCTAGGTTGTTTCCATGTCCTGGCTATTATAAACAGTGCTGCGATGAACGTTGGGGTACAGGTGTCTCTTTCAATTCTGGTTTCCTCGGTGTGTATGCCCAGCAGAGGGATTGCTGGGTCATAAGGTAGTTCTATTTCCAGTTTTTTAAGGAATCTCCACACTGTTCTCCATAGTGGCTGTACTAGTTTGCATTCCCACCAACAGTGTAGGAGGATTCCCTTTTCTCCACACCCTCTTCAGCATTTATTGCTTGTAAGACTTTTGGATTGCTGCCATTCTGACTGGCATGAAATGGTACCTCACTGTGGTTTTGAATTACATTTCTCTGATAATGAGTGATGTTGAGCATCTTTTCATGTGTTTGTTAGCCATCTGTATGTCTTCTTTGGAGAAATGTCTATTTAGTTCTTTGGCCCATTTTTTGATTGAGTTGTTTATTTTCCTGGAATTGAGCTGCATAAGTTGCTTGTATATTTTTGAGATTAGTTGTTTGTCAGTTGCTTCATTTGCTATTATTTTCTCCCATTCAGAAGGCTGTCTTTTTACCTTGCTTATAGTTTCCTTTGCTGTGCAGAAGCTTTTAATTTTAATTAGATCCCATTTGTTTATTTTTGCTTTTATTTCCAGTATTCTGGGAGGTGGATCATAGAGGATCCTGCTGTGATTTATGTCACAGAGTGTTTTGCCTATTTTCTCCTCTAGGAGTTCTATAGTTTCTGGTCTTACATTTAGATCTTTAATCCATTTTGAATTTATTTTTGTGTATGGTGTTAGAAAGTGATCTAGTTTCATTCTTTACAAGTGGTTGACCAGTTTCCCCAGCACCACTTGTTAAAGAGATTGTCTTTAATCCATTATATATTCTTGCCTCCTTTGACAAAGATAAGGTGTCCATAGGTGTGTGGATTTATCTCTGGGCTTTCTAGTTTGTTCCATTGATCTATATTTCTGTCTTTGTGCCAGTATCATACTGTCTTGATGACTGTGGCTTTGTAGTAGAGCCTGAAGTCAGGCAGATTGATTCCTCCAGTTCCATTCTTCTTTCTCAAGATGGCTTTGGCTATTCGAGGTTTTTTGTATTTCCATACAAATTGTGAAATTATTTGTTCTAGTTCTGTGAAAAATGTGACTGGTAGCTTGATAGGGATTGCATTGAATCTGTAGATTGCTTTGGGTAGTATACTCATTTTCACTATATTGATTCTTCCAATCCATGAACATGGTATATTTCTCCATCTATTAGTATCCTCTTTGATTTTTTTCATCAATGTTTTATAATTTTCTATATATAGGTCTTTAGTTTCTTTAGGTAGGTATATTCCTAAGTATTTTATTCTTTTCGTTGCAATGGTGAATGGAATTGTTTCCTAATTTCTTTTTCTACTTTCTCATTATTAGTGTATAAGAATGTAAGGGATTTCTGTGTGTTGATTTTATATCCTGCAACTTTACTATATTTATTGATTAGCTCTAGTAATTTTTTGGTGGAGTCTTTAGGGTTTTCTATGTAGAGAGTCATGTCATCTGCAAACAGTGAGAGTTTTACTTCTTCTTTTCCAATTTGGATTCCTTTTATTTCTTTTTCTGCTCTGATTGCTGTGGCCAAAACTTCCAGAACTATGTTGAATAGTAGTGGTGAAAGTGGGCACCCTTGTCTTGTTCCTGACTTTAGGGGAAATGATTTCAATTTTTCACCATTGAGGATAATGTTTGCTGTGGGTTTGTCATATATAGCTTTTATTATGTTGAGGTATGTTCCTTCTATTCCTGCTTTCTGGAGAGTTTTTATCAGAAATGGATATTGAGTTTTGTCAAAGGCCTTCTCTGTATCTATTGAGATAATCATATGGCTTTTATTTTTCAATTTGTTAATGTGGTGAATTACAAATTGAAAAATAAAATCCATCAATTTTGAATGAGATCCTTGCTAGGTCGAGTAATTTTGATTGTAGATTTTTTTTCCAGTATTTTATATATATCCTGCCATTCCCTTCTGACCTCCAGAGTTTCCACTGAAAGATCAGCTATTAATTGTATGGGTTTCCCTTGTGTGCTTTTTGTTGCTTTTACCTTGCTATTTTTAATATTGTTTCTTTGTGTTTAATCTCTGTTAGCTTGATTAGTGTGTGTTTCGATGTGTTTCTTCTTGGGTTTATCCTGTCTGCATATCTTGGACTTGATTATTTCCTTTCCCATGCTGGGGACATTTTCAACTATAATCTCTTCAAAAATTTCCTCAGTCCCTTTATTTTTCTCTTTTTCCCCTGGGATCCCAATAACTCAAATGTTGGTGCATACAATATTGTCCCAAAAGTCTCTGAAGCTATCCTCAATTATCATGTTTCCCCTTTATTCTGGTCTTCAGCAATTATTGCCACCATTCTATCTTTCAGCTCACTTTTGCATTCTTCTGCTTCCATTAATCTACTATTGGTTCCTTCTAGGGTATTTTAAATTTCAGTAATTGTGTGATTCATCTCTGTTTATTCTTTATTTCTTCTGTGTGGTTTTATCTCCACCTCGGTGTGTGAGTCATCCAGAGGGGTTTGCTCCTGAGTCAGCCCTTGAGGACTTGGGTCTGCTCCAGGAAGGACCAGGTATGGTGGTGGTGCAGTTGCTTGGATTGCAGGGACCCTGGAAGTACCAGGTACTCAGGGGAGCTGGTGTTAGAACAGCAAAGAATATGCTGTTCTTGAGGTTTTTTCCCCTAGCCTCTGGCTCTTCAGTACCAGTGGGGATTTTGCAACGGGGTGTCACAGGGGCTTGGATAATGGGGACCCTGGCAATGCCAGACATTCAGGGGTGCTAGCAGCAATTGTCACCAGAGGTATGGCACTATTAGGGTTTTGTCCAGCTTCTGACAGCTCTGACCCAGTGAGGATTCAGCGTGGAGGCTGCACAGCTGCCTGGATCCTGGGAACACTGGTGGTGCCAAGTGTGCAGGAGCACCAGCTGCCTCAGCTGCAGGAGCTAAGGTCCTATTAGAGCCTTTTTCTAGCCTCTGGGAGCTGGCAATCAGAGGGTCTCTTTGGCCAGTCCTTCTCTGTTTCTTGGCCTGTTCAAACACTTACAGGACCCCCCTTGGTGTCCTTTTCTGTTTCTTGGTGCACCAGGTACTTAAAAGGCTACCCTGGAGGAGGTCCTTCTCTGTTGCTCAGTGCATCAGGCACTTAAAAGGCCACCCTCTCTGGGGTCTTTCAGCTGTGCAGTGCTGATGTGTGGGGAGAGAGAGGCTATAGAGATGGTGCCACCCCTGTGTGTGACTCAGCAGTATCACCCTGTCTCAGTGTTTGCCTGGCTTTCCTTCACAAGCATTTCCCACTGTGATCTCCTCCCTTGGGTCCCCTCAGGCTATCACTCTGCAGGCAACAGCCCACCTTGCCCCAGGATTGCCCTCCAATCTCTATGCTCCAGGCCCCAGCTGCTGCACTTTCTAGGGGACTTGAGTCCTTGTCCAGGTACATATGGCTGTGGAAGGATTGTTTGTGTGATTCTCATTCCATCTGGACTGTCACAGATCAGCTATTTCACTATCCAACAGCCTCAAATGCTTCACCTCTGTTCCAAACTGTTGCCCTGATATGGGGATCTGACCCCTGCTTCAGTTTCCCCATGCCCCAGGTATAGATCCAGTCCTCACTCTCCTTTTTTTTTTTTTTTTTCCCCCTCCTTCCTTTGTCCTACTGAGTTTTGCATGGTTCTATTTTTTTTTTTTTTTCTGGTAGAGAGATACTCTGGCTTGCTCTCAGCTGGTGTTCTGCAGGATCTTCACTGAAGATCCAATCAGGTGTATTCCTGATGTATCCATGCAGAGAGATGTACTCCACACTCACCTACTCCTCTGCCAACTTGGATCTCTACTAGAACTGTGTTTGAACACAAATCCAGGGGATTTCCAAACTTCCCAAGCCATGGAAGACAAATAAGGAGCAAGATTTCAACTGGCAGAGATAGCAGTGGTGGAGAAAAGATGCTACCATATTCACATGAGTTCCTAATTATCTGGAGGCTTTACTCTCCCTTGACATTCTTGAAAGCAGAACAACATAGAAACTAAGAGGTTGGAATCATATCAGCTGAGTTCAAGTCTTGGGCATACTATAGACTAATGTTTGAATTCAAGGCACTTTTCTTAAGTCTTCTGAGCCTCAAGTTCCACATGGGTTGAATGAAACTAGAGTTGTGATGAAGATTAAATAAAATGTTAGTACAGTGCTTAGGTAGTAGTCTTGGCTCCATAAGAGGTTATTGTTAGTATTATTATTATATTCTAGGCATAGGCTTAAAAATTTTAAGTACAGTGATCATAGTTGCATGACCATAGTTGAACCCTGATTTCCTCTAAACTTCTTTTCTTTCTTGGTCAATGAGCTATCTATTCAGAGCATACCAACTCATTAAAACCTGGTGTCATTTATAATTAACTTGCAAGAAACTGTTGCATCAGTGACTTTTGCTTCTCTCCTGAATGTAGAAAATAGAAAATCACGTGACAGACGCCTAGAAAACCTGCTTAATTCCATTTGTCACTCAGTCCTCTGGCCACATGTCAGCTGATCACAAGTTAACACAAAACAGAGGAGATGACTATAGAATATTTTTCCAATTTATTGAGAAATAATTGGCAAATATAATTGTATTAATATATATTTTACAGTATACAACAGGATGATGTATTAATATACATTTGTGGAATGATTACAAGGTCAAAATAAATAAGACATCACTTCACATCATTAACTTTGTGTGTATGCGTGTGTTGAGAATACTTAAGATCTACTTTCGGCAACTTCCAAGCTTTATTAATTATAGTTATCATTAGATACTCAGAACTTATTCATCTTATAAATGATATTTTATTGCTTCTGACCTGTATCTCCCCATTTTCCCTTTCTCCCAGTCCCTGGAAACCACCATTATATTCTCTATTTCTATAAATTAGCTTTATTTTTCTTTTTTTAATATTATATATATGTGATATCATACAGTATTTGTCTGGTTTATTTCACTTAGCATAATGCCCTAATGCCCTCCAAGTTCATCCATGTTGTTACAAATGTCAGGTCTTCCTTTTTATGCTAAATAACATTCCATTGTATGTGGGAAAATAATCTGAAAAAATAGATACATGTATATGTATAGCTGAATCACTTTTGTGTATACCTGAAACTAATACAACATTGTTAATCAACTATACTCCATTATAAAATAAACATTTTTAAAGTTGCAATGAACAAAGAGTATGTTTCTGAAGTGTATTAAGCACATGTACCTAAGGGAGACTCGGGTTCAATCCTTGAGTCGGGAAGATCTCCTGGAGAAGGAAATGGCAACCCGCTCCAGGATTCTTGCCTGGAAAATCCGATGGATGGAGGAGCCTGGTGGGCTACAGTCCACAGGTTCGCAAAGAATTGGACATGACTGAGTGACTTCACTTTCACTTTTATTTTCAAGTACGTAGGCTCTTGTGTCATAAAGCAAGAAAATAGGCAAAAATCTAACTTGACAGATTATGTGTATATCCTTGTATTTATTATTTATATGCAGAGATGCATAAGACTAAAAAGCTCAAAATGTAGCTTAAAAGTTTTTCATGGAGGAGACACTTGAAGCAAATTAGTATGTATATATTTGGTTTGTTGCACATTAAGGCCAGCTTAATTTTTAGTACAGTTAAATTACTAAGTTATTTTACTGCATAAATTACAATTTTTCCCTTCTTTTAGCCTGTAAAATTTCATAAAGAAGCATGCAACTCAATGCCATAACTTAAACCCTCATAATATCCTGAGTTAATGCCAGTAGCCTAAATGAGCAATGTACCCTCAGACATTTAGTTGTGTAGTGTATGTGTGTGTGTGTGTGTGTGTGTGTATGTATACTTTTTCAAGATATTCTCAAATTGACTTTTTTGGACACAGGAAGCTTCTAATAAATATTGTGAAACAACTTTAACTGAGGCTGCCCTTCTAGGCATTTTTGCCTTAATTACCCACTCCCTATCTAAATCACAGCCTTCTGCCTGTCATCTTTTCAAGGCCCACTGTGAATCCAAACCAGGTGACTATGTGAATATGTTGGAAAGCAAAGTGACATAATACACCTGAGCTTCTATTTTGCTCAGGGCAGTGATTATTAACATGAGAAATCCGTAGTGAGTGAAATGGCCAGAGTTTCCACAGAACTTATTGCTTACAGCTTTTGGGTCCCCTGGCATTTGCCAGCTGTTCCACACCTGGACCTGGAGATCAGAAACATCCCGCTTCAATTTATCTTTCCTAGACTTGTTGCTTATGGGACTCAGATGCCAGGTGACAGGGCTCAGAAGCAGCAGCGAGAGTCTCCACCTGCACAGCTCTGAATTCCCCAAAGAGCCCTTGTTCTGACTCTGATGCAGACACCAGCTTTTAACAGTGTGTAAGCTTTAAGCCTAGGGGGGAAAGAGAACTTGCACAAAACTCATGTTTTAGTGTGAGAATGTTAGACTAATCTGGGGCAGATTGATTAAGTGAGCAGGAAACTGGGGTCTTCTGAAATGTTCAAGGACTTTTTCTTCCATCCAACATAAGTGCAGCAAGGAGTTTCTTCCTGAAGACTTTTCTGTTGGATTTCTGGAACTCCAGAGAAGTTTCTTATGCCCCGAAATTCTGTGAGCTGCATGAAGGTAGTAGCCATTTTATCCCCCAATCATTATACCAGTTGGCACATATTATACACTAAGAAAAGGTTGTTTATCAAATGAATGGGGAAAAATGACCAAAAAAATCACCTTTCTGAATTCTAAAAGCACCGTATGCATTTTGGTGGTTAAGAGCACAAGGCTTGGAGGGGTAGAACCCAGTTTCAGATTCTGATAATAGTTCTGCCAATTTTAAGGATGTGACCTAATGTAAATCCGTTAAACTGTCCAAGGTTTAATTTGTAAAATGATGATAACAGTAATAATAACTTTCTCATATCGCTGTTTTTAGGATTAGATGAGACAATGTATGTATACCAGGGTAGACTTCATCTCCCTTCCTATCCAATACCTGACATTTACCTATGCTAAAACAAATCAGAGTAGCAAAAGAGACCCCTTTTTTCACAATAGGATACAGGAGATATGCTATTTGAAAGTTAATCTTGGCAGTGCTATGGTCTCAATTTTCTTTTACAAATTAAACTGGTAACCAGCCTATGCTGAGGGCTCTGCACCCTCTTCTCTTCCACTCTCAGAATCTTGAACCCCACTCAGAAGAGAAGTCCACAAAATGAATGATCGTAGTATTTAGGGTTCCCAAGACAATCTTTCAGGAGCCCTTCAAGCAAGAACTATGTAGCTAAGAGTCTTCATTTTTTCTTTTTTAACAAGACTGTGACCTAAAATTTTTTTTTTAATGTTAAACTTAAAGGACAATCATGCAGTTTCTTTATAATGCAGAAATAATTCAATCTCAGAAATAAATATGAGCTGACTTTTTGAAATGCCATAATGAAGAATTGGAAGACTGCCCTTATACTTAGCGGCTCTTATACAACGTGGGCTTTGCTCAGGTAGGCCTAGAGGGGAAAGAGCCCGTTGGCAGATGTCGTAACAGGACACACACTTCAGTCTTTGTTTTTGCTCTCACACTTGCTGGTACCTGCTGGAAGAATCTTCCACTTCCTCTTCTGGAGAAGCTGGATATAGCTCCCAGAGCCATACAGTGCCTGGGATAATGTTCACCTCCTCCAGTCTTAGTGGTCCTCCTGAAAACTTACTCTTCTTTGGGGTATGAATCTAAGTCTAGGGAAAGTAGGTGGCCTTCAGGCTAGCATTGTTTTACTCTTTTTTATGGGTTATATTCTCTAAGAAAAAAACTCATATGCTTAGAATATGTCCAGTTCTCAATTACACCATTGGAACTAGGAAATCAATCTTCAATCAGCACTTTACAATGAGTAATAGCTTGTACAGGAAGCTATTACATTTAAGAAGACATGACACGTGTATAAGTATATAACTGACATAACTATATAACATATGATGTATAACTGTATAACATATGTATAACTATTTGTATGTCTATATAAGAAGGCATGATACATGTGTAACTATATAACTGATGTATAACTATGTAACTTTGTAACTGAATCACTTTGCTGTATACCTGAAATTAACACAACTATGTTAAATCAAGTATACTCCAATATAAAATAAAAGGTTTTTAAAAAATAAGATAGTAAGGGAAATTCAGCCTATATTAGAAAGAGACCCAACCTTCCTCCTGCCTAACTGACAAGGAAACTAGCTTCTTCATGGTTCCCATATCACTTACTCACTCTAGTGTCACCAACCAATGGGGGCATCCTACTGGTGGCTGAACCATCCCCTGTGCTGACCTCAGTATCCCTGTCATCAGTGGGGCTTCCCAAATAGCACCAATCTCATACATTCCCAACACCAAAGCCATTTGAAATTCAGCTTGCATCACACGAACCACATCTTCCCTACTTACTGGCAATGGTAGATGAATTACATCAATTTCTCAAAAGAAGCAGAAGTGTTAAATGACAGCATTTAATGTGAGAGTCTATGGAAGAAAACTTCAAGAAAACATGTGGATAGCTCCCTTCCTTGCAGACGTTGAGATACAAACATTAGTGAACAAAACTCTCATTCTCCTTCTCAACATCTCATTCCGGATATGATTCATCATCTCAGAAATATTCACATGAATGAGTTTTTGTTTTGCATTGACAAATATAGAATAACTAGAATGCAAAGAGAGCCAGTCTAGGGTATCCAACAAGTCAGTATATCATGTATAATTGTAACAGGACACACACATACACACGCTGTTGTTGAATAACTCTCTCTTATTTTACAGCAAAAAAAAAAAGAGAGAGAGAGACACGATTCCCATGGGCATGTGGAGTGAGAAAGGAGAGAACAAGGTAAGAAAGTGAACCAATCAGCCCTGAAGAGAAGAAAGAGGTGGTCTAAGGCAGAGGTTCTGTGCTGACAAAGAATAAGTGTCAGGACGCCATGCTGGACTTTTTACGCTGCTGTGCATTCTATGTGGCTGTGATATTCCGCTCTAACGCTTGAAAAGCTGACTTTTGTATAATATTTCTTCCTTTTTCCTTCCTCTGTCTTTTTCTTCTTCTTTTCTCTCTCCCTCTCTTTCAACATATGTATACACAAACACAGACACCAAACGCAACCATACACAAAAAAAGTATATGCGCCCAACAGTGACTCTTTTCACAGAAAACTGACTCCTCAAACAGTGCACTCAGCTACGGTTAACTTGCTTCCTGGCTAAGCCAGGGGATGCTTGATGCAAACTGAGTTCACTAATGAACAATTTTTCTGGATATCTCAGCCAGCTGCAAAGATTTTGTCTTCACAATTGTTTGTAAGCACCATTATTTCTTACTGGCAACACAATTACTCCCTGCTGAAACATACAGAAAACAATCACACATCACATCAGGTTCATTCAAGGCACCGCTTCTGAGCTTGCCTCAAATGTGAATATGTAGCCTTTAAAGGTACTACAGGGAGACGCTGGGGGAGGTGACCTAGAGTCTTCTCAATATATTCAGTTGTCAAATATTTTTTTAATCTAGTGAAAGGACGATTTAGACCGGGCATCGATAATACATTTGCTTCTCTGTGTGACATTGGAATAGCACATTGTGCTCCACTTTACCATGCAGACATAGATACTTGCTAAAATTTAGTTCCTCTTGTAGATAAAACATGAAGTTATTTATCTCCCTTCCACTACTGAAATCAACATTTAAAACTCAGTATGTTTTTTTTTTTCATTTTTTGCATTACTATGTTTGCATTTTAGCAGGAACTTACTGGTGATACATTGATTTTTTTTCTGAAGCAAGATGAAAATCTGTAAGAACCAAACAGGTCATTTGGATATCTCAAACTGTAGGGAAAATGCTGTGAGTTCGTCTTCAGTAAATAGGTTTAGCTTTATCATTCTCTTCTTTTCCTTCCCTTTAGGCAATGGTGAAGCTAGAGACAGAAAATTAATTAATCAACCACATCTCATATTTTTAAATTCAAATTAAAACAAGGGTAAAATTGTTTCTATGTTTTATTAATTCATTGAATTAGTAATGGAATAGGCTTGGTTTAGACTTATGCAAACTGCTTTCCCATGGAATACCTCTTTCAGATCTCTGCAAGCTTCTTAGTTATTAAAATCATGGTTTAAGGAAAGACCCATTTTCTGAGGAGAGGTTTTACAGTCCCTGGACTGAGAATTGAATCTTGACTATGTTAAAGTTCAGTCTCAGTATCTCAGTGTAGTAAGGTCATTCAGAAAGACAAACTGGATGATAGAACCCACTATCCTAAGAAGGTGAATCTCAAACTAAAAGGTGCTTTTTCCCTTGTCTCCACTGTAAAAATAACTTTCAAATTGAAAATTTGCACTCACAGAAAGTAAAACCAAATGTTCTACATATTCCTTTAAAAAATGAAAATGTCAAGATGGGGTCATGTAATAAAAGGGATCACAAACAAGCAGAAAGATTACCTCGTTTCCTGAGAAAATATTTGACAAGGAGCAAGAGGACCAGTTTCTGCATATCTCCTTTACTATCAGACCGTTTTCTGGTGCAATGTTAGAAACGCTTTCTTTCTATAACAACTACATGGGGTGAGAAGTTCCATAAAGGCTGACTATATTTGCTCACTTTGTTATTCCATCCTTCAGAACTATGCCTGTACAGAGTAGAAGAGTAGATGCTCAATGGATGTTTACTGAATGAATAAATGAAACAAAGTTGATAGCTGCACAAAGATAAACATTCCTTATCCACCCTTCTTTACTTCTGAGACATCAGACTGGAACAGTCTCTTCTTGCTTGTACCCAGAATATATAAAGAGCCCTGAAAATTTAATAACAGGGAAAAAATAACCCATTTTTAAAAGGCAAAATATTTGAACAGATACTTCACCAAAAAAGACACAGAAATACCAAATAAGCACATGAAAAGAAAGTTGTTGGAGAAATATAAATTAAAATCAAAATGATATACCACTATGCATCAATTCAAGTATTAAAATGCTTAAAAACTGGCAATACCAAGTGTTGACGAGGCTGCAGAACAACTCTGAAACATTACTGATGGAAATGCAAAATGGTATAGTCATTTTGGAAAACAGTTTAGTGATTTCTTATAAAGTTAAACATAAAACCTACCAGAAGTTCCAGTAATCCTGTGCTCAGGTATTTACCTAAGTGTTTTTCTTTTTTTTTTTTTTAATCCTTAAAGTATATCTGATTTATAAAATTTCACATTTTGCAAATTGAGCAAAGTTATTCATATATATATACATATATATGTTTTTTTTTAATTCTTTTCCACTATAGATTAGTATAGCAAAAATAGTTCCCTGTTCTATACAGTGGTCCTTGTTTATTTTATGTATAGTAGTGTATATATGTTATTAATAATTGAAGATTCCCACTTCATTCCTCACCTCCCCCCTTTACTCTTTGATAACCATGTTTGTTTTCTATTTCTGTTTTGAGAATAAGTTCATTCACATCATTTTTATTTTAGATTCCACATACAAGTGATCTCATATGATACTTTTCTTTATCTGACTTAAATCAGTTAGTATGAGAATCTCTAGGTTCAACCATACTGGTGCAAATGGCATTGCTTCATTCTTTTTTATGGCTCAGTAACATTATATTGTACATACATACACATCCTCACACTGTGCACATATGAAAATGTACTTTATTCATATGTCTGATGGACATTGATTGCTTTCACATCTTGACTATTACAAATAGTGCAATAAAGAACATCGAGGTACATATAGCATGTATCTTTTTGAATTGTGGTTTTCTCCAGATATATGCCCAGGGGCAGGACTACAAGGAACCTCCATACTGTTTTCCACAGTAGGTGCATCAATCTACATTCCTGCAAACCCTGTAGGCAGGTTCCCTTTTCTCCACACCTTCTCTAGCATTTACAAGAGAACCTCCATATTGTTTTCCACAGTAGATGCATCAATCTACATTCCTACGAACCTTGTAGGAAGGTCCCCTTTTCTCCACACCTTCTCTAGCATTTGTACACTTTTTTGATGATGGCCATTCAGTATGACCACTCACCTAGAGTCAGACATCCTGGAATGTGAAGTCAAGTGGGCCTTAGGAAGCATCACTACGAAAAAAGCTAGTGGAGGTGATGGAATTCCAGTTGAGCTGTTTCAAATCCTAAAAGATGATGCTGTGAAAGTGCTGCACTCAATATGCCAGCAAATTTGGAAAACTCAGCAGTAGCCACAGGACCGGAAAAAGTCAGTTATCATTCCAATCCCAAAGAAAGGCAATGCCAAATAATGCTCAAACTACCACACAATTGCACTCAGCTCACACGCTAGTAAAGTAATGCTTAAAATTCTCCAAGCCAGGCTTCAGTAATACATGAACCGTGAACTTCCTGACGTTCAAGCTGGTTTTAGAAAAAGCAAAGAACCAGAGGTCAAATTGCCAACATCTTCTGGATCATCGAAAAAGCAAGAGAGTTCCAGAAAAACATCTATTTCTGCTTTATTGACTATGCCAAAGCCTTTGACTGTGTGGATCACAAGAAACTGTGGAAAATTCTGAAAGAGATGGGAATACCAGACCACCTGACCTGCCTCTTGAGAAACCTGTATGCAGGTCAGGAAGAAACAGTTAGAACTGGACATGGAACAACAGACTGGTTCCAAATAGGAAAAGAAGTACGTCAAGGCTGTATATGGTCACCCTGCTTATTTAACTTCTATGCAGAGTACATCATGAGAAATGCTGGACTGGAAGAAACACAAGCTGGAATCAAGATTTCTGGGAGAAATATCAATAACCTCAGATATGCAGATGACACCACCCTTACGGCAGAAAGTGAAGAAGAGCTAAAGAGGTTCTTGATGAAAGCGAAAGAGAAGAGTGAAAAAGTTGGCTTAAAGCTCAACATTCAGAAAACAAAGATCATGGCGTCCGGTCCCATCACTTCATGGGAAATAGATGGGGAAACAGTGGAAACAGTGTCAGACTTTATTTTTGAGGGGTTCTGAAATCACTGCAGATGGTGACCACAGCCATGAAATTAAAAGACGCTTACTCCTTGGAAGAAAAGTTATGCCCAACCTAGACAGCATATTAAAAGTGAGACATTACTTTGCCAGCAAAGGTCCATCTAGTCAAGGCTATGCTTTTTCCAGTAGTCATGTATCGATGTGAGAGTTGGACTGTAAAGAAAGCTGAGCGCTGAAGAATTGATGCTTTTGAACTGTGGTGTTGGAGAAGACTCTTGAGAGTCCCTTGGACTGCAAGGAGATCCAACCAGTCCATCCTAAAGGAGATCAGTCCTGGGTGTTCATTGGAAGTACTGATGCTGAAGCTGAAACTCCAATAATATGGCTACCTGATGTGAAGAGTTGATTCATTGGAAAAGAACCTGATGCTGGGAAAGATTGAAGGCAGGAGGAGAAGGGGACGACAGAGGATGAGATGGCTGGATGGTATCACTGACTCGATGGACATGGGTTTGGATGGACTCCAAGAGTTGGTGATGGACAGGGAGGCCTGGCATGCTGTGGTTCATGGGGTGACAAAGAGTCAGACATGACTGAGCAACTGACCTGAACTGAACTGATTCTGATCATGGTGAGGTAATACTTCATTGTAGCTTGAGCTGTTTGTACATCTTAGGACATTTGTATATTTTGGAAATTAAGCCCTTGTCAGTTGCACCATTTGCAAATATTTTCTCCCAATTGTAGATTGTTTTCTCTTTCTGCGTATGATTTCCTCTGTTGTGTAAAAGTTTTTAGTTTAGTTAGGTTCTGTTAGCTTATTTCTACTTTTGTTTTCATTATTCTAGAAGATGGATCCAAAACATATTGCTGTGATTTATGCCAAAGGGTGCTCCACGTTTTCTTCCAGAAGTTTTATAGTATCTGGCCTTACAGACACATAAAACCAGATATTAAACAGATTCAGTAAAAGAGTCTTTACCTTGTGCTTTACTGTTTTGCTGTTATCAGTTTATTATCAGTCATATAATATGAGAAATCATCACCAATACTGAATCATAAAAGGGTACAGTTTACAAAAATTTGAGCATTATATTTCTGCTAAAAAGACTACTTTCTACACATTGACACTTAATCTGATTCTCATAAGGAGTCATGTGATGCTGCTCTATCTACCAAATTAATTTACATAGTAGGAGTCAAACTAGAGAGTCTTCAGCCAGAACATGATCAAGTGACAGATCTTTTAAGATGCTATATATCCCCATAGTAGACCATAAGTATAGTTGGTAGAATTGACACTGAGGACTGACTCTGGTATATGATCACTTGTGCAATGGACATAGAAGTGAAGTAGTACCTTTATTCAGTTTTATAACCTCACAGAAAAATGCTCAAATCTTTGGACATCTAACCCTTTTCTGATTCAGAATTGGTGATGGTCTTATGCCATGTTTATATATTTATATCTACATCTGGTTTCCTTTGACTTACTCAATGCATATGACACATTTGCAAAAGCCCTTGGCTCATTCCATTAATTTGTCTTTCAAAAAGAGCAATCTTCTTCATCTCTAAAAATATTAGGCCCATTCGTTTTATTTCCTGAGGCTTCCCTCTATTATTGTATTCTTCCTTGAAGAGCAAAATTGGTGTTACAGGCCAATATTCTACATGGAATTCCAGCTGAGCTATTATACATGCTAAAAGATGATGCTGTTAAAGTGTTGTACTCAATATGCCAGCAAATTTGGAAAAGTCAGCAATGGCCACAAGACTGGAAAATATCAGTTTTCATTCCAGTCCCAAAGAGGGGATTCACACTACCGTAATTTGTGCTCATTTCACATGCTAACAAGGTCATGCTCAAAATCCTCCAAGACAGGCTTCTGTAATCCACGAACCAAGAGCTTCCAAATGTACCACCTGGATTCAGAAAAGGCAGAGGAACCAAAGATCAAATTGCCAACATCTGTTGGATCATAGAAAAAGCAAGATAATTTCAGAAAAACATCTACTTCTGCTTCATTGACTACATCTAAGCTTTTTGGCTGCGTGTATCACAACAAACTGTGGAAAACTCTTAACAAATAGGAATAACAGAGCACCTTACCTGTCTTCTCAGAAGCCTGTGGCAGGTCAAGAAGCAACAGTTAGAACTGGACATGGAACAACGGACTGGTTCAAAATCGCGAAAGGAGTACACCAAGGGTGTATATTATCACCTTTACTTAACTTATGTGCAGAGTATATAATGTGAAATGCCAGGCTGGATGAATCAGCAAGCTGGAATGAAGATTGCTGGGAGAAATATCACCAAACTCAGATATGCAGATGATACTACCCTAATGGCTGAAAGAGCCTCTTGATGAAGGTGAAAGAAGAGAGTGAAAATCTGGCTTAAAACTCATCATTCAAAAAAACTAAGATCATGGCATCCAGTCCATCACTTCAAGGCAAATAGATGGGAAAAAACCATAAACAGTAGCAGATTTCTTGAGCTCCAAAATCACTGCAGATGGGGACTGCAGCCATGAAATTAAAACACACTCGCTCCTTGGAAGAAAAGTTATGACAAACGTAGACAGGATATTGAAAAGCAAAGATACCACTTTGTTGACAAAGGTCCATATAGTCAAAGCTATGGTTTTTCCAGCAGTCATGTATGAGATGAGAGAGTTGAACCATTAAGAAGCCTGAGGGCTGAGGAATAGATGCTTTAGAAATATGATGCTGGAGAAGACTCTTGAGAATCCTGTGGACAGCAAGGAGATCAAACCAGTCAATCCAAAAGGAAATCAACCCTGAATATTCATTGGAAAGACTGAAGCTGAAACTCCAATACTTTGGCCACCTGATGCAAAGAGCTGACTCATTGGAAAAGACCCTGATGCTGGAAAAGATTGAGGGCATGAGGAGAAGAGGGCGACAGAGGATGAGATGGTTGGATGGCGTCACCGACTTAAGGGACATGGATTTGAGCAAACTCCAGGAAATAGTGAAGGACAGGGAAGCCTGGCATTCTGCAGTCCATGGGGTTGCAAAGAGTCAGACACAACTTAGCAGCCGAACAGCATGAAAATTCTACATGGGGAACACTGGTGATTTCATTTCCAGCTTTAAAAAATGGTTTGTGTTTTTAAAAAAATCAAGATATATAGTATTAAAAGTGTTAACATTTCTATTAACAAGGAATGATTTTAATTTTAGTTGTATGAACTGGATATATATGTCTTATTTCTTAATTCTTAGGACTTGCATTATAGACCTTTGCTTGAAAGTAAGATTGATAAAGGTTGTCTATTTACAGATCACCTAAAAAATCAACAAAGTAAAAAAGAAATTATAATTAACTCTCGTTTTTACTTGTATCTTGAAGATTTAAAATTACTTTTGGATAAACCTAATGCATATTCCTTAGTAAGTATAATTTTTTCTCTATGCCAATAACATAGTTTACTTGTCATTACTAGGAATAGCCTTAATATGGTCCTACTATTTGATTACTATAAAAATGAATTACATAAAGAACAAACAAACAAACACAAATGGATTACATAAACTAAAGAATTCTGAGCTCCAAATCATCACTTTTGGCAAATGTACTCCTAAATTTGATTTGCTTACGTCGAGCAGTTCCAATTGCAAGTCAAAATTGTTAGTTAAGAGTTCATTTTGCGACTGATTTATCCCAGAGCACTCACTGCTTGTGCTAAGCTGCTTCCGTTGTGTCTGACTCGGTGTTAACACCATGGGCTGTAGCCAGCCAGGCTCCTCTGTCCATGGGATTTTCCAGGCAAGAATACTGGAGTGAGTCGCCATGCCCTTGTCCAACAGATCTTCCCGGCCCAGGGATTGAACCCACATCCTCTGTGTCTCCTGCATTGGCTGGTGGGTTCTTTACCACTAGCGCCACCTGGGAAGGATTTACTAGAATGTTGCATTGCTTAAAATAACCTCTTTGGCTGGAATATGCAGGTGATGATAACTGGTTTACACATTTTCCGCATAAAACTATTGCAGATATACTCCAAAAAATTAAAATGCAGGGCCTCAGTGGCCCATTCTTCTTGAGGTTTTGGTGGAAACCCAGAACTGTTTTCTAAAGCAGACCTTGCCATTTTTTGCAGATACTACCTTGATGTATCTTGGTCTAGCATTTATTTAGGCACAAATACTGATTTGATTCCTGAATGAAATTATTGATTACTGAGACATATGAATCTGTTAGTTGGATAATAAGCAATTTTTATTTCAGATTTTTGTCAGAAAAAATTATCTCAAGCTTTCTGATACTCTTCGTTCATAGGAAAAAACATTATAAAGTTAAAGGAATAATCCTCAGTGTTATAATGTTGACGGTGTTTATCTCTAGATTTCAGGATTATAAATGGTACTGTGTATTTGCAAGGTTCTGTTGGGTGGGCTTTTTCCTACTTGTGTGCCCCTTGTGTGATACCCCCCATATTCATTAATAAAAAGGTTTTGATTTTCTCTCTTCTTGCTCCCTGGTAACAATTAGTATGTGACTTGGAACCTACAAGTGGGAATTTGAGTGTGAATTTAATCTAGAACAAGAGACTCAATGTCTAAGGAGCTGTTGGGATTAATCCTAGATTTTACAGTATTGGGGTTTGCTCTGTCTGTTGTGATGCATTAGCATCACCTGAGCTGGTCAGAAGGGCAGACTCTGGCCCCACAGTGGTCCTAGTGAGCTAGAACCTGGAGAACAAGATCTGCAGGTGGTTTCGATGAACATGAAAACCTGCCCCACCAGTGGCTTCCCAGTGGCTTCCCAGTGGCTCAGAGGTAAAGAATCCGCCTGCAATACAGGAGCCGCAGGAGATGTGGGTTCAATCCTTGGGTGGGAAGATCCCCCAAATGCGAGCATGGCAACCCACTCCAGTATTCTTGCCTGGAGAATCCTATGGACAGAGAAGCCTGGCTGGCTGCAGTCCATGGGGTCGCAGAGTCAGACATGACCGAAGCGACTTAGCACGCGCATACTCTCCCTCGTGTTCTGCGGTGGGGCCACAGCATCTGGCCAGGCTATTTCAGATATAAATATTATTGGATTTTCTTCTTCCTTGCCCTCTGGATCAGCCCTTGTTCCTACTCATTTTCAGCCTGGTCACATTGATTTTGTGAGTTCTTAATATTCTTCCAATAATGTTGATTTTTGCTTAAGATAGAGTCAGTTTCTATTACTTGTAATCAGGAATGTCCTAATTGATGCACAGGTTAATTCTTTTAAAAGTGTCTCTAGCATTTCTAAATTTTCCATGATGTCCATATAGTACTTTTATAATCAGAGAAATTTTAAAAAAATAATTTTTTTTAAATGTATACCTGCTTGAAACCAGAGAACTATGAATTTAGATCACATTGCTTTGGTCCTTAATGTTTAAATAATATATATATTTTTAAAAAATCTTCATTGTATTTTGGTGTCATGCCCTCTGCCAATAGTGAGGGACAAATCGGAAAGTTTTGTGTGGCATTTACTGTTGTTTTTGAAAGGATGTTTTTGAGGATATTAATCATGACTTTCACAGTATCCCCTTTCTGAGGATGCACTGTACTCTGTAATCTTAAATTATGGTCAAAGATTTATGAGCACTCTCTGGCTGAATTTGTAATCCACCCAATTTTCTTGGTCTTATTATATGCATTCTAAGATTGTTATTCCCTGGGCTTCATTTTACTATCCTGATACTTTTCCTCTTGTTCTAATTGTGTGTTAACTATATATATATAGTTTCTAATTATAGTTAGTTTCTAACTATACATATATAGTTTTGGTTTTATCATAAGAAGTGGTTAAATTAATGAAACAATGAATGTACTGGATAGCCCAAAATAATTATTAAACTTTCTATCACATACTTCAGAATATCAGAGATGAAAGCAACTGCTCTTCCCGATATTGCTCTCCCTGACAACTCTCTACAATCCAGTATTAATCGCCAAGAATTGAGGCCAACTGGCAAGAGACAGAGGGAGAAGCCTGAACAGAGCTGTGGCCTGTTAGCTGATTTAGGTAACTAGGGCAGGGCCTAGTGGGTGTGGAACGTGAGAGGGGAAAGCAAGGGAAGAGATGGGGAATGGAGAGCATCCTTTTGCTGAAATGGCCAGCTGTTCCTTCCTGTGGGGAAGACTGACATTTGATACTGCCACCTGATGTCTCCCAGGATGCTCTGTAATATACATGCTTAGGCCAAGGGATTATTCAAGAGGCTTAAAGAAATTCTATGCCCATTACCAACGTATAAATGCTCACTGGATTTTTATGATTGCTAATCCCTACTATGACCAGGACTCATTATGGTGATAACGGGTACTCTCCCAGGGCACAATTTATCATTTGCCTGCATTCTATAAACAAGCCCCTACCCATCACTGGTTAAAGATGCTTTTATAATTCATATTATTCTGCTACAGCATCTCTGAACCTGCCCCTGCGTCATGATGCATATCTGGTTCCACCTATCTGCTCTTTTCCTTTCAATCCAATAGCCATATAGAATGAATCAATAAAAAAAATAATTGTTAATATTTACTTTTCCTATGGCAAACATTTAGTATTTATTAACTCATTGGATGGGCTTCCCTGGTAGCTGAGCTGGTAAAGAATCTGCCTGCAATGGAGGAGACCCCAGTTTGATTCCCAGGTCAAGAAGATCCCCTGGAGAAGGGATAGGCTACCCACTCCAGTATCCATGGGATTCCCTCGTGACTCAGATGGTAAAGAATCCACCTGCAATGTGGGAGACCTGGGTTGGTTCCCTGGGTTGGGAAGATCCCTTGGAGGAGGGCATGGCCATCCATTCCAGTATTCTTGCCTGGAGAATTCTGGAGGATCCTGGATGGAGGATCCTGGCAGTCCATGGGGTTGCAAAAGTCAGACAAGGCTGAGCGACTAAGCCCGTCACAACATAGCACAACTCATTGGATCCTCACAAAACTACAAGATAGGTAGATACTATGATGCTGCCTCCTTTTTTCCAAGCAAGAAACTAAGCCGAAGCTAAGCAAATTGCTCAAGGTTACGCAGTAGTGGTAAACTGCTGGGACTGGACCCCCAGGGTCTGCATACTTCATCACTTTCCTGTGATCATGTCACTTCTGCACGTTGTGCAGGAGACAGCACGGGTTTTACCAACTCACCATCTGGGAATTTGCTTATTGTTTACTATACTCTTTCCACTGGAATTCACCCTTGTACTCTAACAATGGCTTTTACTTATAGCCCTTGCTCAGACTTCTTCATTTCCCCCAAGCAGAAGGCCAGCAAGATCCTGTGAGAGCCACTGGCTATTCAAGGAGTTCTTAAAAACTCCCTTTTAGCATGCCAAAGAGCAATATAAAGCATACAACGACAGGCACCAGGTCTCAGGAGAGAAAATCTGACAGTGAGATACCATCTGTTTCTACTCCTATCTTCTGTAGACCATCTGTTCTTGCTCAAAATACTGCACAAATGAAACTTAGGGTCATTTAAGGTCAGAGGAATCATCAACCTCTCAACTGTGTCTATCCACACTCTCACCCTGTCTTCTCCTGCTCATCTCGCCCGGTTTATCAAGGCCCCACATTTCCCTGCCCAAGTCTGCATCCAGCTTCAACAACTAGATGGACAATCTAGTTGGAAAATGTGGCATGGGGATTACTGGATTCCCATCAGCATGAAGGCTGACTCCAGCAGCGGGTAAAATTGAAAGCATGGAGGTGAAATTTTAAGCAAGGAAACCTTCCTCCCACAGTGAACAGGGGGTCACAATTTGAATGCTTGGCATTATCTTGCATAGGGAAGAAGTGTTGAAAGGAAGGATTATGCCTATTCCACTCCTGGCTACATAAACCTTGCTCCCACTCATACTTTTGCTGACCACCCTCCTAAAAAAAGTGAAAAGTGAAAGTCTCTCAGTCCTGTCTGACACTTTGCAACCCCAAGGATTATACAGTCCACAGAATTCTCCAAGCCAGGATACTGGAGTGAGTAGCCATTCCCTTCTCCAGGAGATCTTCCCAACTCAGGGATCTAACCCAGGTCTCCCACATTGCAGGCAGACTCTTTCCCAGCTGAGCCACAAGGGAAGCCCAATAACACTGAAATGGGTAGCCTATCCCTTCTCCAGCAGATCTTCCCAACCCAGGAATTGAATCAAATAGGTTTCTTGCATTGCAGGCAGATTCTTTACCAACTGAGCTATCAGGGAAACTCCCCAAGCTATCAGGGAAGCTATCAAGGGCTCACTCCCCTGCACCACCACCCCCACCCTCTGCCCCCAGAAGAAAAAAAGACTAGTCTCAAAATGTAGCTAAAATCCAAACCAATTACCAGGACCTTCCTTGTCCAAAGTCCCTTTCTGTTCTTCTGCTTGCTCCCAGCCCCTTTTACTCATTACCTTCCTGCTATATAATGGCAGACCTGCACCCCAATACCAAACACTGCCTCTGGCCCTGCCAGACTGTGGTCCTGTCTCAGATGGATTCTTCAGGAGGTCAGGCTGAGATTAAATTTATTAGCAGTCAACATCTGGGAAGAGAAGGAGAAGAAACAGGATTCTGGGCTGGGTGGAGGTTCCGATCTGAAGATAATGAACTCTTGCACAGTGAGTTCTATTCTGCCTTCAGATTCATCACTGTGAGCTGTTAGGAAGGACTTAGAATTGGTTATAGTTTCCTGAGCTTTTCATTTCTCTCATCTTCACTTGGGGTTTTCTTCATACCTACTTTCTTAAAGAATTCTGAGTTTTCCCCCTTTCTGAAGCTTTCTTTTGGTTCTATATCTTTAGATGGAGCATTTTCTTGACTCTTTTTTTAAAAAACTGGTTCAATGCATCTCAAACTTTTTCACCAAAGAATTTCTGACTTTAGAGAATTCCTGGTAATCCCAAAAGGACAACTTAGAGCTGCTTTCTTTAGGCGCAGACTTTCTTTAAAATCTCTGTATTTGACCTTAAAAATTCATGCAAACTTTGAATTCTACTTAGTAAACTATATGTGCTAGTTTTAATATTAAAATAGTGTTCTAAATTACTAGTAAATAAATTTATTCAGGAAGATGTACCAATTTTTGCATCAGTCTATGTACCTTCTGAAATAATTTTGCATATATCAGCTTCAATTTCATAAACCCAGGAGGTTATACTTCTGTAGCTTGGTATAAATTTCTTATAGCATGTTAAGAATGAACATTTAGAATATAATTTTAAGACCAACTTACATGCACTGAATTGAGTTTTCATAATACTCTATATTTTAATGTGCCCTCAAATTGAAATGAAAAATGAAAAATATCAACATATACCTTCTAAGGGAATGGAGAGATTTTGCCATCAAATTGTAAATCAGATGCTCAATTCAATTAGATAGGTATAAATAATCTCTCCAGGTTGTAGTGTACAATCTGGAAACACAATTTAGACATGATTCTTTAAAAGCATTTATGTGAGCAAGTAAAATCAATACACTTTAGGGTTTCAGTGTTTGATGGCTTGGTTTAAAAATATAATTTGTAGACCCAGAATCTTCAGAAGTATCTAAATATCAAGACTTCTGAGTCTATAGAAACACATAAAAGCAGATCATTTCGGGCAATTTTCATTACATTAAAAAAAAATTGTTACAAGAATTCAGCAACATTCACTCAACAACTGTTTAAAATTGTTGAGTTCCAGGAAAAAACTAAGAGGAAGGCAAGCAATCTTTCTTCCAGGCAGCATATTTTGAGGAAGAGACGGCAGATACAACAGAAGATAAAGTGGTAATCTTTAGCAATAATCTAAAGCTCAGGTATTCTGAAATCTTGATAAAATGTAGATCCAGGTACTTTGATAATTACTCAGATGGGGGAAAACTTAAAGTCCTCTTGTAGACACTGAGCAGCTTTAACTGAGATACATGCTTAAATGTATGACTCCTCCAGGCCTGTTTATAGATGGTTCAGGGACATACCTAAAGGCAAGTCTAAAGCTGTTTTCCAAAAACTATGCAGCTAAGCACATATTTAGTATTCACTTATTGTGCAAGTACTCTGGAGGTTACGGGGCAAAATAATCTTATGGATTCGATCTTATTATTCTCATATTCAACTACCTACCTGGCCTACTGTGAAAAGACTGTTCCCTAATAAGTTGTGCAGTGGTGCTCAGACTTACTGCCTGAACAATCTCTACCATTTTATGTGGTATTTTATTTATTTGATCATTTATTCTGAGAACCTGCTCTGTGTCATGCACTGTCTTAGATTGTGGGTATAGAGCAAAAATAAATAAATAAAACTCTACCCCCTTATTCTTTCAGGTCTACCATTTATAAACAATTAGATAAATCAATGATACATAGATAGAAAATGAAAATGGCTACAAAATAGCATATTTATATAGAGAAAAGCAGAATTGACTGCTTTGATAGTATGTACAGGGAAGGTCTTTCCAAGGTGGATATATTTAATCCAAGATCTAAAAGGAAAGGGAGTAGCCCCGTGAAGAATCAGGGAAAAAGCAGTCGCGCCCCAGGAAACAGCATGCGCGTGTGTCTCTTGGAATGTCTGAGGAACAGAAGGCAAGCCAGTGCGGCCAAGCCACCATGAGTGAGGGGAGGCGTGCACGCGAAGGGGTGAAGGTGGCCAAACAAAAGGAAGCCCTGAATTCATTTTAAGTATAATAGGGTACCATTTAAGGGCCTAACATGTATTTTTAAACTACTGACTCAATGGACATGAGTTTGAGCAAGCTCCAGGAGTTGGTGATGGACAGGGAAGCCTAGAGTGCTGCAGTCCATGGGGCCGCAAAGAGTCAGACACGACTGAGCGACTGAACAACAATCAGTACCATATATCTGTAGAGAATAGATTTAGAAGAAAAAATAAGGTGCAGGGAGTCCCATTTCAGATGTTATTGACCTAGTTCCAGAAGCTTGATTGTGACTTGGACCAGAGTAGAAAAAATAAAAATACTTTGGGGACATGTTTTAGCGTTATTGGCCTAACTTGAAGAGGGGAGAGAAAGACTGGCTCTAACAATATTTTTTAGTTGGGAGTCCATTTAGATGGCATCAAATACTATGGTAGGAAAATTTGGTTGGAGGGAGTCCCTCAAATTGTTTTCAACCTGTTAAGTGTGCAGTGCTTGGGAAACTACCAAACAGAAATATAAAAGATAGAAAATTATATACGCAAAACTAAAGAAAATGCGACTTGAGGTCTACATTTGGAAGTCAAGGGCATAAAGCTGGTATTTAAAGCAGCGGGAATGGAGGAGCTTACTGAAAGTGTATAGGAAGAGCGAGAAAGGGTTCTGAAAAAATAGTAACACTTAAGTGTTGAATAGAGCAGGAGGAAACAGTAAATGATGCTTCTAAGAAGCCAAAGATAGCAGTGAAAGAATCGGAATTAGTGTCATCACAAAACAGGGTCAACTATTTGAGGTAGAACAGAGTGATCAACACCATTGACCACTTCTGAAAGAGCTAAGGAGTGGATATAAAGCTTATTCTATTGGGTTTATTAACATGGGCTTCACTTGTACCCAGATAAAAGCAAAATCAGTAGAGAACACAGGATGAAGCATATTAGGACCGTCCGATGAGTGAATGCAAAGGGAGGAGGCGCAAGAGAACAAAGGCTGGAATGCAAGGGAGCTATCTTGGGACAGTGACATGTTAACCCGTCTGGTCAATGTCTATGTGCATTGTTTAGCATCAGGTGACAGATCTGGGGTGGGGGGAAGAGTGAGATCAGATTGGTGGAATGTGACTGCATAGTGGGGGATTATTATGAGTCTTAGTAATAATAGCATATTGTCCCCAGTTAGTTACAGTAACTATTCTGTGATTCACTGGGTTTGTGACTATGGACAAATTAGTAAGCCTCTCTCTGCCTCCACTTTCTCATCAATAAAATAAGACATAAAAAAATCTGCCTCAAAGTCTCTTTGTGAAGACTTAATGAGGTGATATATACAAAGAGTTTTGCATAGTGTCTGTCTCTATTAAATATTCACTAACTAGAATTATATTATCATTAGTAGTAGTAATAGCAGTAGTAATAGTAGTATATATAATTAAAAATTAAATATCTGTGATACTAAAACAAAGAGATTTCACTGTTTAAATTATAGCCATTGGACTCTTAGCCCTCAGAAGGAAAGAATATTTGAGAAAGTTTTAGTTCAGTTCACTCACTCAGTCATGTCCGACTCTTTGCAAACCCATGGACTGCAGTGTGCCAGGCTTCCACACCCTTCGCTATCTTCTGGAGTTTGCTCAAACTCAAGTCCATTGACTTGGTAATGCCATGCCACCATCTCATCCTCTGTCATCCCCTTCTCCTCCTGCCTTCAATCTTTCCCAGCATCAAGGTCTTATCTAGCGAGTCGGCTCTTAGCATCAGATGGCCAAAGTATCTGAGCTTCAGCTTCAGTATCAGTCCTTCCAATGAATTTCCTTGAGGATTGACTAGTTTGATCTCCTAGATGTCCAAGGGACTCTCAAAGAGTCTTTTCCAGCACCACAGTTTCAAAGCATCAATTCTTTGTTATTCAGCCTTGTTTATGGTCCAACTCTCGCATGCATACTTGACCTCTGGAAAAACTGTAGCTTTGACTATATGGAATTTTGGTGATAATAAATAACCCAATCAAAAAATGGGCAGCATATTTAAAGAAAACATATAGATTGCCGAAATCATGTTAATTATTACAGAAATGCAAATCAAATCTGTAAAGAGGTATCACTTCACAGCAGTCAGAATGGCCATCATCAAAGCATCTATAAATAATAAATGCTGAAGAGAAGGTGTAGAGAAAAGGGAGCCCTCCTACACTGCTGGTGAGAATGCAAATTGGTTCAAACATTATGGAGAACAGTATGGTGGTTCCTTTAAAAACTATGTTCTTGCTGTTGTTCAGTTGCTAAGTTATGTCCAACTCTGCAATCCCATAGACTTCAGTACAAGCTTCTCTGTCTCCTGAATTGGCAAGTGGGTTCTTTACTAGTGCCACCTGGGAAGCCGTATGTGGTACATGCTGCTATCGCTAAGTCTCTTCAGTCGTATCTGACTGTGCGACCCCATAGACAGCAGCCCACAAGGCTCCCCCGTCCCTCAGATTCTCCAGGCAAGAACACTGAGTGGGTTGCCATTTCCTTCTCCAATGCATGAAAGTGAAAAGTGAAAGTGAAGTCACTCAGTCAGGTCCGACTCTTAGCGACCCCATGGCCCACCAGGCTCCTCCGTCCATGGGATTTTCCAGGCAAGAACGCTGGACTGGGGTGCCATTGCTTTCTCCGATGTGGTATATACAATCAAATATTACTCAGCATTAAAAAAGAACAATGTAATGTCACTTGCAGCAACATGTCTGGACTTATGCATCATCACACTGAATGAAGTCAGAGAAAAACAATACCATACAATATCACTTCTATGTGGAATCTAGAAAAGAATTTTACAGATGATCTTATTTATAAAACAGAAATAGAGTCATAGATGTAGGAAACAAACTTATCATTGCTGGAGGGGAAATGTGAGGGGATAAACTGAGCAATTAAGATTGACATATATATAATACTATATACAATACAGGTGATTAATAAGGACCTACTCTATAGCACAGGGAACTCTACTCAGTACTCTGTAATGACCTATATGGGAAAGGAATCATAAAAAAGAGTGTACATAAATTTACATGTATAACTGATTCACTTTACTGTATACCTGAAGCTAACACAATATTGTAAATCAACTATATTCTCACTAAAGGAAGAAAGACAACAAGGCAATAAATAAAGAAACAATTTTGAAAGGATGGATAAAATGGGGAAAATCTGTCTACCACAAAAGCAGAAAACGATGTTAGTTTTAACTCTGCTTCTGACAAGGCCAAGTGATCTTAAGGAAGCCTATTCAACACTCTTTGAAATAATTTTACTCATCTATTAAATGAAGATATACTGAATTACTTTTTAGTTATATTCAACTTCTAAATTCTATAATTAAAACATTCATGAAGCTTGCAAAAATATGAATAAAATAATAATGCAGAAAAGCCTAGATATGCCAAACACATACTTTATTGTGAGTAAAATGCCAGCTATCTCCAGTGAAATTTTCATATAAAATATAAGAATACATATTTATATATTTGACTTGCTTATTAAACCCACAAATTAAAATTACATTTATAGGATTGGAGCTTATTAAACAGAGCTGGAAATATGGTAGCTACTACTCACATGCTGAGTTTTCAATTAAATTAATTTAAAGTTTAGTTATTCAGTTATACTTATTACACTTCGACTACTCAGTAGCCACATGTGGCTCATGGCAGATATAGAATATTTGTATAATTTCACAAAGGTTATTGAGCAGAGCTAATTTAGAGTATTCACCATTCCTTTTATATTCTGGACACATTTCATGGGATAGTTCTTTTGCTATCTTCAACTTCCAAAATAGTACTAGCAAATGACCAAACCTGGAACAGATGCTGGAGTGTCCTCTGAGAAAACATGGCACCATTAAATTGTCATCTCTTCCTAATATTTGTTAAAATTTTTCTTAGGATACACACCTGACCGGTACTTTTTAATCCAGAATGTTCAATGACAATTCTTCCTGAAATGTTATTAATTTCAAGCAGTATTTTAAATGATTTCACTATTTGCTTTCTTTTTAATTGAATCTATAAAGCATGACATAAAATTCTGAAGTTCTATAAGGGAAATCAGAAGTTGAAGAACAAATACTATCATCACAAATGCATTTGCAAAAAATTTTATAAACCAGGGATGAGATATAATCTCATTTGCTTCAGACTCTGGCAAAAGCCAGTCGTGACTAATTAATTTAGAGTTGTTTTTATTTTGGCTGCATGGGACAGATCTGTTAATAGAAACAATATATAAATCAAGAGGATCCAGAAAAGGATATTGAATATTGGTAGCAGTAAAAGGGGAAGGCTGTCAAGAACTAAAGTGCAAAAATCATCTTTCCATAAGAGATAAAAACTTGCTGCAGACAGATGCTTATAAGACCCCAGCTTTGTTGAAGAGGACAGCTTTATAAATAGATGCACAATAGCAGCAGCCAGCTGTTCAAAATAATTGCCAGGAGATATTTGGTGATGACAACCTGAAGAAAGTCATCAATGCAATTATTTCACACCAGATCAGTCCAGCAGATCTGCTGAGCCCTCTTGACTGTTGTGAGTGAGTGTAATACTCATTGTTCTTGGGATGCCAATGTTGTTTGCTCATTTATTCTATAATAAACAATTATTTCAATGGTGATTATATTGTTGCATAATTATTAGTAATTAAATCAGGGACAACTAATTCAATGGGTTAAAGTTTCAAATATGGGAGGCTAAGTTTCAATACACGTGTATCTATAGCGAAATTCTCTGTCCCAGCATAAAAGACTAGGTTTGTGTATCTAGTCATTTCAGGAAAGCATACCAGCTGGCTGTAAGTCAGGACAGTGTCCTATTGTCAATGTCTTAATCATTGTATCATGATGTAGGAGAATTTCCCAATAGTTCTATAAACGTGATCAGTGGTTTCTTAAATGCATTTATTTTATAACTACTAGTGTTCATCATTAATTTCCTTTCATTACCTCTTGAATGATCTGAATTTTTTTCTTTTCAATGCTTTTAATGCTTTCTTTTCAAAAAACCAGATTAGTTATATAACTACCCATTTCTATGGTTCAACACAGTTTCATGAACTTTTCAGTTCTTCCTGGGACTTTTGTGTTAAAATTTTGTATTATTTGATTCACATGCTAATAACACTTTTCCTGAGACTTTTGCAATATAGTGTTTCATATGAGGCTTAAACAAGTGTTTGTGGAAGATCTACTTTCCCTTTGGAAAAATCACATTTTCATGAACCAACATCATGAAGCAGATATTCAAAGGTTAAAATATAAACTTTATTCACTCAACAAGTGTTAACTCAATGATAATTATGTGTGTAGTGGAGATAAAGGTGTAAAATTCTAGTGGGGAGTTCTATTAACTAAGTGAAATTAAATGGTATTTCAAACTTTAAATTGTGCAAAAGCAATGAGGCTTTAAACTTTAAACTGATGATGGGACAATTTATTTACCTGTAGTTTTGCCATGTCTTTCTCTTACCAACGTCTCTTTCTCTAGATACTGTTCCTTGAATAAATGCTTTGGTTTGGGGGATATTGATTACATTAACACATATTTTTTGAGCATCCATTATATGCAAGAAACCACTGTGGGATATAGAGCAAAAGAAGTGAAAATGACTGTTCTATTATTAAATAAGGGCTAAATAACTGGTGAGATAGGCTATGGTGTTGCATAGTTAAGATAACAGTACTTAATTTACTTATATATTTAAGCCAGTCCTAATCAAAACCTCAGCAACAGTTTTTTGTAGAAATTGATGTTAGTTCTAAACTTTATATGGATATTTCACATACAAATAACATAATGCTAGGAGATATCTCTGGAGAAGGCAATGGCAACCCACTCCAGTACTCTTGCCTGGCAAATCCCATGGATGGAGGAGCCTGGTAGGCTGCAGTCCATGGGGTCGCTAGGAGTCGGACATGACTGAGTGACTTCACTTTTCACTTTCATGCATTGGAGAAGGAAATGGCAACCCACTCCAGTGTTCTTGCCTGGAGAATCCCAGGGACGGTGGAGCCTGGTGGGCTGCCGTCTATAGCGTTGCACAGAGTTGGACACGACTGAAAGTGACTTAGCAGCAGCAGCAGCAGCAGAAGATATCTCTAAAGTTAAAAATTTTAGAAGGTAAGAGAAAATTATTTTAATCATATTTTCAATGGTCATTTACTTCTTCCTGCCATAGTTGATAAAATAATTAGATACTTTTTTCTATCATCTTTCCTCTGCAGCCTTCTAATTTTGTTGGCAATATTATCTTTACACAAGATTTATAAAAGTTTCATTCCGTTCTATTACTGTAAGTACATAGTTGCTTAGTTTTCGTTCTATATTTAGTATGATTTAATGTTCATCAATAATATTTTCACCTAAGCTTTTTATTTTGTTGTATTACTTGGCTGGCTAGATTCCATCCTAGAGTAATTTTTTTCAATAAGAAAAACATTTTCAATAATTTTTTCATAGATTCAGTACTCCCTGAGTTTCTGCATTTTTGTTGTTTGTTGTTACCAAGTTATGTCCAACTCTTTTGGGACCCCATAGGCTGTCCAAGGAATTTTCCGGGCAATATAAACTTCATTGCAAACCAATAAAATAAGTGTAATGATCTCCGTTGAAAAGGTGTAAATAGTGATCAAAGAAATAAAGCAAATTCCCATGATCATGTAATTATTTAGCAATAAACAGTATTAAAACACAGATTTGTTTGAGTCCAAAAGCTATGATCTGTTTGTTATATATCCCAGCCTCCTATGGGCTAGAAATATTTTCAAGATACGCTGCATTTAGTTGTCCTCCCTTCCTTCCAACAAAGATCTAAGGCAATAAATACAGAAAAGACCGTGTCTGTATGAGACAGTAGTATGACACAGCTTCTAAATGGAGAGACAAACTGAGCTGGACTTTGAATAACAAGTAACCTTTCATTAGGTAGAGGAGCTAGAAATGGCATCTTAGGCAACTAGCGCAGCATAGAAAAGGCATGGAGACAGGTACTGTAGGAAATGGTAAATGGTCCTGAGAAGGGTGATCAAAAGCAGGAAGATTGGTAGTCATTTAGGTCAGATTGCAAAGGCTCTGAAGATGGTGGTAAAGAGCATAACAAAGGACTCTTTATTAGTCAGGAGCCTTTGGAAAGAAGACTCGCTAGCAATTACCTTTATTGAATAGTCATAAGCTTCCAGGCACAGCACAACCAAATCATCAAAATCAACTGGATTTACTCCTTATGAGAATCTCTAGGTCCATGTTGCTGCAAATAGCATTATTTTGTTCTATTTTCTGACTGAGTAATATTGTATTGTACATATGTACAACATCTTCTTTAGCCACTCCTCTGCTGACGGACATTTAGGTTGCTTCTATATCCTGGCTATCGTGAATAATACTTCAATGAACATTAGGATACATATATTTTTTTGAATTATGGTTTTCTCCGGATATATGCCCAGACGTGCAATTGCTGAATCATACGGTAGCTCTCTTTTTGGTTTTTTAAGGAAACTCCATACTGTTCTCCATAGTGGCTGTACCAGTTTGCATTCCCACCAGTAATGTGGGAGGGTTCCCTTTCTTTCACATCCTCTATTGCATTTACAGTTTGTAGACTTTTTGATGATGCCCATTATGATCAATGTGAGGTGATACCTATTATGAATTGTGCGGTGCTAAGTCGCTTCAGTCATGTCCGACTCTTTGTGACCCTATGGACAGTAGCTTATCAGGTTCTTCTGTCCATGGGATTGTCCTGGAAGAATCCTGGAGTGGGTTGCTGTGCCCTCTTCCAGGTCTTCCGGACCCAGGGATCAAACCTGCATGTCTAATGCCTCCTACATTGGCAAGCAGGCTTTTTACCACTAGTGGCACCTGGCAAGTTTGATACCTATTATATGTGGAACCTAAAAAAAAAAAAAAAAGAAAGACTATAAATGAATTTATCTACAAAACCAAAATAAGAGTTACAGATGTAGAAAATAAGCTTCAGGTTACTGGGAAGTAAGGGAGGGAAGAGGGATATATTGGAAGATTGGAATTAAAATATATACACTACTATATATAAAATAGACAACTAATAAGGACCTACTGTATAGCAGAGAGATCTCTGCTCAATACTCTAAGGGCCTATATGAGAAAAGACTCTAAAAGAGAGTAGATGCATGTATTTGTATTACAGATTCACCTTGCTCTACATCTGAAACAAACACAGTATTGTATATCAATTATACTTCAGCAAAAATTTTAAAAAATCAACTGAGTTCAAAAAACAAATGAACCCCCAAACCAGAAACTGAACAAGTGTCAACAATTATCTCAACTCTATAGGGCAGATCACCTTTAAGAATGGACAACAATCATGGAATTTCATACATGTCCAATGAAATTTTGATAATTTGAGAACCAGTAGTATCAGCAGATACACAGAACAATGTTTTTGTGGATTGCTAGGAAAATAAACAACTCATAGGGAAGCAACCAAGATTATATAGTATGAATTTTCACTTTCAACACAGTACTAATTAGATGTGAGAAAGGTAGTGGCCTTTAAGACATCTGACTCATGTCACTTTCAGGCTGAAATGTCTTAACAGTTTTTTTTCTAACTTGATCATAGTCATACTACTTTGGCAGCTGTGTGGAAATGTCTAGAATTGCTGCAATTTTCATCATTGACTTATTCTTGTTTTTTCATGTAAATTTTTTAAGAGCTGGGGTAAAAATCTTATTGGTTACATATGACAGTCACACATCAGTACATCTCTCTTGTTAAAATTTTAAGTGAAATGCATGCTCAGGAACTTTTTTCTCATAGCCATGGTTTGTGTGGGTGCATGCTTTTCTTCTCCAGGTTCATGAAGTCCATGTCTATCCATAGATGTGCTTCAGGGGATCAATAAATGCCCCCAGTTACAAGCAAAGTATTCTATATTTTCCAAGGCTAGAGTCTATAGTTTTCATCAGGTATTCAACCAACCTTAAGCACCCCACATTTAAGAACCATTAGCATAGAGGTCAGAGAAGGCAATGGCACCCCACTCCAGTACTCTTGCCTGGGAAATCCCATGGATGGAGGAGCCTGGTAGGCTGCAGTCCATGGGGTGGCGAAGAGTCGGACACGACTGAGCAATTTCACTTTCACTTTCCACTTTCATGCATCGGAGAAGGAAATGGCAACCCACTCCAGTGTCCTTGCCTGGAGAATCCCAGGGACAGGGGAGCCCGGTGGGCTGCCGTCTATGGGGTCGCACAGAGTCGGACACGACTGAAGTGACTGAGTAGTAGTAGTAGCAGCATAGAGGTAAAAGCACTTGTGATTTTCTCTTTTTTGTCTCAAACACAGTGGAAAGCAGAGCAGTAGCTAGCCGTGCATCTTGAATGACTTTTGTGCAAAATAGTCCTTAACTGAATGCGAAAACGTAGACATTGTGAAAGGAACAGGTGTTGAGTTCAATAGCGAGAAACTTCTTTCCCTCTAGGTGTGAGATGAGTGCTCTTAAAACTTCCAAAGACCATCTCTGGCAGAGGCGGTTGTTGTTTCAGAGCAGACGAGTCACAGGTAGGTTTTCCTGATAGTCACTTAAAAATTGGTGGGGGACAATATGTTTTGCCTAAGAAGACAAATGCTTCTCTGGTGGCTCAGTTGTAAAAAATCTGCCAGGAGACGAAGGTTTGATCCCTGGGTCCGGAAGCTCCCCTGGAGAAGGAAATGGCAACCCACTCCAGTATTCTTGCCTGGAAAATCTCAAGGACAGAAGGTCCTGGCAGGCTGCCGTCCATGGGTTCACAAAAAGTCAGATTTGACTTAGTGACTAAACAAAACAAGAGGATAAATATATATGGAAATGTGGTAGATACTGTGGTGTCACAGTTTTACTTAATCTATTAATGTATTTCATAACATAGCCATGGGGTTCCCTGGCCAAAATATCTGTTTTTGTCCCTGAAAAACAAGCTGGCACACTTCCTTTTTTGCATTGTTCTTACCAACATCTGTTTAGAATTGTCTGAGCTCTGCTTCTCTGAATTCCAGCTAACATGAGCGATCCATTAACTTTATTTTGTTCCGGGAATGTCTAAATGTTTTTGTTATAAATTCCTGAAGATCACTTAACCTTTGTTAGACAGTGGTGCTCTTTGGAAAGGCTTTTTTATATGAAGCCCTAGTGGGATAAACAGACATCAAGTGTTATCAGGCTTCTCCTTGATCCTTTTATATTTTCTGAATGATTGTGCATATATAAGCTCTAGACTTCCTCAACTGCCAATAATTATTCTAATTTCTGACATTTATTACAAATTCTGGCAATCTAACTATTGGTGTTTCGTTGCAAGACCAGTTATTTTCAATGCACTGGTATGATGTAATATTAGATGTTTCAGAATTCCCTCTCACCTTGATACATTAAGTTTTTATTTTATTTCCTGCTTATGATTTTGGTTGTTAATAAAATAATATTAAGCTAGCATGACTACTATTTCCCTTTAATACTAAATTATAGCATTTTGATCAATTTAAAAGTGCTTCCACTTTTTTAAATTTTCTAACCTATTTCATAAATGCGACAGGATGACATTTAGTGAGGGTTTAGTGTATTTTTATATCTTGAGGTTTTTTATTTGCAGTGCTGCTGTTCCTCTGCCCTCGCTCTGGTCTATTGTACATATCGGTGTGTCATAGGCACGGTCTGGGAGTGATGTTAGTTTTCTCTTTCTGTTTCCTTTGTGTGCTTATTTCTTGCCTATGGAGTAAACCACAAAGTAAGGTCCTGGCTTTGTACATCTTTCTTCTGATGGTTACTCCTAGTTTCTGAAATTAATGTGTCCGCATCACATCAAACATATTTTCGTATGACCTACTCCACATTACAGGCACAGTGTACTTTTTTATCTGAAAATAAAAATTTTGTAACTTTACTTGCTAACACTGTCCTTGGAAGAAAAGTACGAGAGAATATGAGTATGCCAGAAAACAAGGAAATATTCAATTCCAATGTTGATAAAATGAAATACAAGCTAGCTCATATGGGCTCCCACTGGCCAAATTTGGAATAATTAGAGCATGAGTAAGAACCATAATTTTTTTTAATGAATTTATTTATTGTTTATTGAAGGATAATTGCTTTACAGAATTTTGTTGTTTTCTGTCAAACCTCAACATGAATCAGCCATAGGTATACATATATCTCCTCCCTCTTGAACGTCCCTCCTGTCTCCCTCCCCATCCCACTCCTCTAGGTTGATCCAGAGCCCCTGTTTGAGTTTCCTGAGACATACAGCAAATTCCCATTGGCTATCTATTTTACATATGGTAATGTAAGTTTCCACGTTTCTCTTTCCATACATCTCACCCTCTCCTCCCATCTCCTTGTATGTATTGAAACAGACACATGTACCCCAGTGTTCATTGCAGCACTATTTACAATAGCTGGAACATAGAAGCAACCTAGATGTCCATTGACAGATGAATGGATAAAGAAATTGTGGTAGATATACACAATGAAATATTACTCAGCCATAAAAAAGAGCACATTTGAGTCAGTTCTAATGAAATGGATGAACCTAGAGCCTCTTATACAAAGTGAAGCAAGTCAGAAAGAGAAAGATAAATATCATACACTAATGCATACGTATGGAATCTAGAAAGATGGCTATGAAGGATTTATTTGCAAGGCAGTGATGGAGAGACAGACATAAAGAACCACAACCTTGACAATTATAAATAATAGAACAGATAAATATCAATGAGTCTAAAAGAAGTTAAAGGGGGAAAAACTCATTTGCCCTCATTGGTGATAACAATTATAGCAATCCCTTACTTTTAAAACTGGCAATTAAAGGGAAAAAATAAGTATCTATCCTAAGTATTTATCTTGCCTTATTCAAGGAAGTAGAACTTATCTTACTTGATAAGAGGAAATGTTCTTTTATATATAAATGCCAGGTAACAATTCTATCTATAAGGGATGATATAATTTAAAAAGTCAAAGTTTTGTAACTCAATGTAATAATGAATTCAGGCAAGGATCACCTATCTATATAGGGAAGGATCAAGGATGCTAGATTCATTATAGGAAAGACAGTCAAGTGCACAAGTATTTCACACTCTACCAAAGTGTCAGTTCATAGACTACTTGTCAATTGAAGTTGGAATAACATAAATTTACAGTGGAGGCATCTGGCTTTCTCCATCCTAATGAAGTGATCAAATACAAGAAGACCATGTATACCCCCTGATGTGAGACAATTCGACATATGTATCACTATCTATGAAACATTCTCTCAAACATGCCTATGTCTCTGTTGTCTACAGACATAATCTACTTTAAACTTAGTCAAATATTTACAGAAAACAAAGGAATAAAATTAAGAAATGAAGTGAAAATGCAAGAAACTATACAGACAAATCCAGAACATACAAGGGAACAAAGCTAGCTTGGTCATGCATGGGCACAAGAAATAGAGAGCAGGATTATTGTTGTGGATTAAGGCTATGGTTTTTCCAGTAGTCATGTATGGATGTGAGAGTTGGACTATGAAGAAGGCTGAGCACCAAAGAATTGATGCTTTTGAACTGTGGTGTTGGAAAAGATTCTTGAGAGTCCCTTGGACTGCAAGGAGATCCAACCAGTCCATTCTGAAGGAGATCAACCCTGGGATTTCTTTGGAAGGAATGATGCTAAAGCTGAAGCACCAGTACTTTGGACACCTCATGCGAAGAGTTGACTCATTGGAAAAGACTCTGATGTTGGGAGGGATTGGGGGCAGGAGGAGAAGAGGACGACCCAGGATGAGATGTCTGGATGGCATCACTGACTCGATGGACGTGAGTCTGGGTGAACTCCAGGAGATGGTGATGGACAGGGAGGCCTGGCGCGCTGCGATTCATGGGGTTGCAAGGAGTTGGACATGACTGAGCAACTGAACTGAACTAAACTGGGAGAAATATCAACAACATCAGACGTGCAGATGACACCACCCTTATGGCAGAAAGCAAAGAGGAACTAAAGAGCCTCTTGATGAAGGTGAAAGAGGAGAGTGAAAAAGCTGGCTTAAAACTCAGCATTCAAAAAACTGGCATTCAGTCATGGCATACAGTCCCCACCACTTTATGGCTAATAGATGGGGGGAAAATGGAAACATTGACAGACTTTATTTTCCTAGACTCCAAAATCACTGCAGATGGTGACTGCAGACATGAAATTAAGACACTTGCACCTTGGAAGAAAAGCTATGACAAACCTAGACAGCATATTAAAAAGGAGAGACATTACTTTGCTGACACAAGTCCATATAGTTAAAGCTATGGTTTTTCCAGTAGTCATGTACAGATGTGAGAGTTGGACCTTAAAGAAGGTTGAGTGCTGAAGAATTGATACTTTCTAACTCTGGTGCTGAAGAAGACTCCTGAGAGTCCTTTGGCAGTAAGGAGATCAATCCAGTCAATCCAAAAGGAAATCAACCCTGAATATTCATTGGAAGGACTGATACTGAAGCCGAAGCTCCGATAATTTGGCCACCTGTTGCAAAGAGCTGACTAACTGGAAAAGACTGATGCTGGGAAAGATTGAAGGCAGGAGGAGAAGGGGAAGACAGAGAATGAGATGGTTGGATGGTATCACCGACTCAATGGACGTGAGTTTGAGCAAACTCCGTAAGATAGTAAAGGACATGAAATCCTGCCAGACTGCTATCCATGGGTTTACAAAGAGTCAGACACGACTAAGCAACTGAACGACAACAATGGAATCTTTAATTTCTTAGGTATGAAAATCACATACTATCACTATAAATGAAAATATCTTTTCTTAGGGAATACATGCTGGAGCATCTTTGTGTCTTTCACTACTTTCACATAATTTATTTTTAAAAAGAAATAAACACATTTATAGCTACATTAAGCAAATGTGGCAAAAGTTAACAATTATTGAATATGCATGTTGAGCATATGGATGTTCATTGTTCACTTAACATTTCAGCATTTTCAATTGTTTTATACACATTTGGAATACACATTTGGCAATAAAACAATAAAGTCATATGTGTTTTGTATGTGCAATCTTATTTGTGTATACATATGTAATTTAATCTCTGGAAGTACAATTAAAATATTTGATCTTTAGATTCTTTGTATGTTCATATGATGTTACTTTGCTACGGGTTGCTGGGTCTCCAAATCAACTTGTGAAGCCATGTCAGCTCATTTTGGATGGAAGTGCCCTCCATTTCTCTTAAATCTGTTACCCATGCACAGAATTTATGTGGTGTCAGCAGCATGATGGATGTTCCCAATACTATGAAGGAATTATAGACATATGTTGCAGTCATGACTGTACAGAACGCCATGAAATGAGAAAGAACAGGGCAGCTCAGTGAAATCTAGGATGAAAGTAGAGATCAGAAATCTAAGAGCAGGGGAAAATTGTCAAAGTGTATATAAAGGGATTAAGAGGATAGTGAGCATAAGGAGGCAGGACGTATGGAAGCCATGTGTCATAAAATATGCCATATGGTGTTGGAAGGTGGCAAAGAAAGGGCAAGTGCCCTGAAGAGATGATGAAGGTAAAATCACATTGACAAGGACCAGACGGAGTTCAGCACAGTACAAGTGGGTGGCATTCCTATCACAAGGTGATGGGAAGCCTAGAAACAATTCTGAGCTAGCAGGATGGTGAAAATAAAGGAATCCACTTGAGCTGGTGAGTAGAGGATTTTGAGGTCAGAAAAAGTCAAGTGATTTGAAGCCACATCAGCTGGAAGAGTGAAAATGTTATTAGCTTTGAAATGGGTTAAATCTAATTTTAAATTTTTAGCTCTGCTATCTTCTCCCTGTGACTCGCCAATCACTTGGGGTCTCAGTTTTGTTTTTAAAACTTGTAAGTCAGAATTTTGGAAAAAAGGTAATAATTGGTGACTAATGAAACTTTAGTTTTATTCACAGTTAGTCAATCAGATATGATAATCTGATACATGTTAACTTGATTACATACATCATGATCACATAAACTTAACAGTGATTTAGAGAGGATCGTAATTTATTAGGAATTTTTATATTATTAGCCCTCTCTGACCAGGGGAGAAAGTATTGTTCAGCAGAGCAGAGGACAATTGTAAAGCTCACTCTGGATGAAACCCCTTGAACTGGACTCATTTATCATTCATCAATTTATTTATTGAGGACATTGTGCATCTAATAGATTTTATGCTAGGCAGTAGCTTATATTGAATAGATAGGATGTCTGTCTGTGAGTTTATAACATGTTGGTTTCTATTTTGTTTATTTGTATATTCCTTCAACAAACATTTATTGAATATTGTCTCTATATTTTATTGGGCAACTTTTATGCACCATGTTCCTAAAACCATTCACACATATACTTTCTATAAAATCAGGCTTTGTTTTTGGTGGATCTAGCTAAGAAAGAGCTAGAAACTGTGCTGCATAAAATATGAGGTGAATAAATTACGTTAAAGTCATTCAAAAAGCTTGTGATCTGACTGAATAAGGAAGGCCGCAAAAAATGTAAATGCAGGGTAAAATGTGATATTCCAGAAGAGTCACAAATAACATTCAAAGAAAAAAGAAATCGCATCTGATTTGTTAGTGGGGAAGAAGCAATAGTAAAAATATTGATAGAAAATGTGTCATTTGAGAAGATCTTCAAGGAATTAAAATGGTACATTAGTTTCTCCAGGCTGCCAAAGCAAATAAATTAGGTGGCTTAAAAACAACAAAAAAATTATTCTCTCACAGTTCAGGAGAAAAGAAGTGTGAAATCAAGGTGCCAGCAGATTTGTTTCCTTCTGGAGCTGGGAGGAAGAATCTGTTCATGCCTTCCAACTTCTGGTGATTGTTAGAAATCCTTAATTTTCCTTGGCTCATGGTGGTATCACTCTAATCTCTGACTACATCTTCACATTACATTCCCCTTAGTGTATCTCAGGATACACTTTTTCTTGTAAAGATGCTAATCATTAGATTTAGGAACCCCACTAAATTCAGCATGATCTCATCTCTAGAGCCCAGGCAAATTACATCTGCAAAGACCCTATTAGGTCACATTCTCAGGTTTTGAATGAACACAAATATTTGGAGAGATACTAGTTAACCCGGTACAGATAGGAAAGGAGTTCTCCAGGGTGAAGAGAAAAAAATATGATCAGATGTACTTTAGGGATGTGTTAACAGAGAAAAGAGTAATCTAGTCTACTTAGAAAGTGCACAAAATGTGGGAAAAGAGGGAGAAGTATAGACAAAAGGAGCTCTTTTTCATCCTTTGATACTCATAGCCAGTGTCACACTTTGCATGCTCTTATCAAACAATCCTTTTCTGTCCTCTAGAGAATTAACTGAGTCTTTCTTTGTATTACCATTACACTTTATCCTTAACTCTTTAATAGCACTCACTGTATTGTATTGAAATTTTATGTATACATATCTATTTTATTAGACTGATTCAGGATGTAACTAAGCTATTTGGCTTAGTATTCCCAAAGTTTAGCACAGGGCTGAACAGATAATAATCATGCACTAAGTATTTGTGGAAGAGTGAAGGGATAAACATGGATGGGAGGAACAAAGAGGGAAGGGGAGGCAGATGGATGGGTGGATAGATAGATAAGATAGTTAGCCCCGTGATGCTTTACAGAGGATCCAGAATGCCAGCTTGAGAATTCTAGGCTTTGTTCTGTAAATAATGAGCAATCTCCACAGGTTTCTGAATAGGGGAATAATAAATTATAACTATGCTTTAAAATTAAATATCTGTCAATGGTATTTTATATGAATTGGAAACAAAGGAAAATCTCAAAAGAAAGATAAATTTCAAAGATTATTGTTAGGAATTGTGGACCCAAAACAGCCTCTGTGCTTTGGGGATGGAAAGAAGAAAAAAAATGGAGGCAAAATGAACAAGCTTAGTGATTGGACTACTCTAGTCCCGTTAACATAAAAAGTTAGGTAGGAAAAAAATAACTTTCATTTGCAAATGGTAATTTACCTTGGGATGTTTTAAGAGTTTAGGGAGAACATTCCAGAATCTAAATTTTACTATTCAATGAGAATTGTTGTTGTCCAGTTGCTAAGTCCTGTCCAACCCTGTGATTCCATGGACTGCAGCATGCCAGTCCTTCACTATCTCCCAGCGTTTGCTCAAGTTCATATCCACTGAGTTGGTGATATCATCCAACTATCTCATCCTCTGCCACCCTCTTCCCCTTTTGCTTTCAGTCTTTCCCAGCATCACGGTCTTTTTCCAACGAGTCAGTTCTTTGCACCAGCTGGCCAAAGTATTGGAGCTTCAGCATCAGTCCTTCCAATGAATATTCAAGGTTGATTTCCTTCTGGATTGCCTGACTTGATCTCCTTGCAGTCCAAGGACTCTCAAGAGTTGTCCCCAGCACCACAATTCAAAAGCATCAATTCTTTGGTGCTCAGCCTTCTTTCGGTCCAACTCTCACATCCATACATGATACATGACTATGGGAAACATTGTAGCTTTGATTATATGGACCTTTGTCAGCAAAGTGATGTCTTTGCTTTTTAATATGCTGTCTAGGTTTGTCATAGCCTTCCTTCCAAGAAGCAAACATCTAATTTCACGGCAATCACCATCTGTAGTGATTTTGGAGCCCCAAAAAAGGAAATCTGTCATTGCTTCCACTTTTTCCCCTTCTATTTCCCGTAAATTGATGAGACTACATGCCATGATCTTGGGTTTTTTAATGTTGAGTTTTAATCCAGCTTTTTCACTCTCCTCTTTAACCTTCATCAAGAGGCTCTTTAGTTCCTCTTCATTTTTTGCCATTAGAGCAGTATCATCTGCACTTCTGAGGTTGTTGGTAATTCTCTTGGCAACCTTGATTCCAGCCTGTGACTCATTCAGCCCAGCATTTCACATTATGTACTCTGACTCCGATATACTCCTTTCCCAATTTTGAACCAGTCAGTTGTTCCATGTAGGGTTCTAACTGTTGCTTCTTGATCCACAAACAGGTTTCTCAGGAGGCAGGTAAGGTGGTCTGGTAGCCCCATCTCTTTAAGAATTTTCCAAGTGGCAAACCAATCCAGTACTCTTGCTGCAAGAACCCCATGAACAGTACAAAAAGTCAAAAAGATATGACACCAAAAGATGAGCTCCCCAGCCTGGAAGATGTCCAACATGCTACTGGGGAAGAGTGGAGGGCAATTACTTATAGCTTCAGAAAGAATGAAACCTCTGGGCCAAAGTGAAAACAACACTCAGTTGTGGCTTTGTCTGATGGTGAACATAATGTTCAGAGCTGTAAAGAACAATATTGCATAACAACCTGGAATGTTAGGTCTATGAATCAAGGTGAACTGGATCTGATCAAGAAGGAGATGACAAGAGTGAACATCAGCATCTTAAGAATCAGTGAACTAAAATGGACAGGATTGGGTGAATTTATTTCAGATGACCATTGTATTTTCTACTGTGGGCAAGAATCCCTTAGAAGAAATGGAGTAGTCCTCATAGTCAACAAATGAGTCCAAAATGCAGTACTTGGGTGCAATCTCAAAAATGACAGAATGATCTTGATTGGCTTTCAAGGGAAAACATTCAACATTGCAGTAATCGAAGTCTATGCCCAAACCACTGATGCTGAAGAAGCTAAAGTTGACTGGTTCTATGAAGACTGACAAGAAATTCTAAACTAATACCAAAGAAAAAAGATGTCTTTTCATCATTCAACTAGATAATCAGGTGGAATATTGAAGTTACCAAGTTAAAAACTAAGAGAAATGGCTTAAGGAGAAAGCATTAAATATTTCTAATATTTAGAGAAATTGAGTAGGAGGAAGAACCTATTAAAGAACTGCTCCAAAAAGTTTTGTGCATTTGTGTGTCTAGTTAAGAACAACATACTCATTGTAGGTTTCATTTTTTTTAAACTTCTTTACAATATGACAACAATTGTAAAAACGATTGTGAACAAGTTGCTTGTAGACTGGTGCCCTATAGATTTTTTTTTTCTTGTGACTGATAAGCTTTGAGAAACAAGCATTGCTGTGTCTATTTTGGCACTTTTCCTTTTCCTTTTGAAAAGAGAAGATTGTCTATGAATAAGTGTTTTGAGGTAGGTATTCAGGGCTTGATCTGAGTACAGAATCAAAATCATGCACATTAATGCTTTATGTTTAGAATGCATTCTACTTTGGGATTTTCTTTTTTCATAAACTTCTCCACCTTATGTAATTAAGGATCTCTCCTGAAACTCAGCAGGTAAAAGAGACGGACCAATACGCTGATACAGGGGAGCCAGCAGATGTAGTTGGAAAAGGCACACATTATCCCATAGTGGGCCTAAATAATCGATCACAGCCAATGTTCTTACTGGACTTCCCCTTGGAATTCTTTACAATATAGGATTCCAGGTCATCAAAACCAATCAGTGGGGATTAGGTGAGGTAACAATAGGCATATTTGATCTTAAACCATCAAGAGTTACTTACAAAATTAAGAATAAATGTGAACAAAGACATTTATCCAAAATAATAATTTAAGGAATTGTTGAAGCATTTGATCAGCTGCTATGCTTCATATCGCAGAGTGTGAAGTCAAGTGGGCCTTAGGAAGAATTACTAGGAGCAAAGATAGTGAAGATGATGGAATTCCAGCTGAACGATTGCAAATTCTAAAAGATGATGCTGTTAAATTGCTGCACTCAATATGTCAGAAAATTTGGAAAACTCAGCAGTGGCCAAAGAACTGGATAAGGTCAGTTTTCATTTCAATCCCAAAGAAGGACAATGCCAAAGAATGTCAAACTACCATACCTTTGCACTAATTTATTGTGCTACCAAAGTAATGCTCAAAATCCTTCAAGTTAGGCCTCAGCAGTATATAGACTGAGAACTTCCAGAAGTACAAGCTGGATTTAGAAAAGGCAGAGGAGCCAGAGATCAAATTACCAACATTCAATGGATGAGAAAAACATCTACTTCTGCTTCATTGACTATACTAAAGCATTTGACTATATGGATCACAACAAACTGTGGAAAATTCTTAAAAAGATTGGCATATCAGACCATCTTACCTGTCTCCAGAGAAACTTGTATGTGGGTCAAGAAGCAACAGTTGGAACTGGACATGGAACAAAGGACTGGTTCAAAATTAGGAAAGGAGTATGTCAAGGCTGTATATTGTCATTATGGTTATTTAACTATATGTGGAGTACATCATGTGAAATGCCAGGCTGGATGAATTCTAAACTGGAATCAAGATTGCTGGGAGAAATATCAACAACCTCAGATGCAGATGATACCACCCTAGTGGCAGAAAGTAAAGAGGAACTAAAGAGCCTTTTGGTGAAGGTGGAAGAAGAGAATGAAATATCTGGCTTAAAACTCAACACAAAAAACTAAGATCATGGCATACAGTCCCATCACTTCATGGCAAGTAGATGTTGAAAAAATGGAAACGGTGACAGATTTTGCCGGGGTTCAGCCCTGGTGGATCCAGGGTAATTTGAAGGTGGGAACGGAATCAGCGTCCTAGGAAAAAACTTATTTAATTACAGATATAGAGAGAGACTGGAAAATTAGCGGAGAAAAAGAGGCTGAATAACTTGGTTTACGTGGAATACCAATCACCACCTACGTAGGCCACAGGTGTCTTTCCATTTTCCTGAAGGAGAGGAGGCACTGAGGCCTCCTCCGTCCGATCTTAGAAGCCCAGGCAAAATTAGCAGGCTTGGTGAGTACTCACGTACCAGATGGGAATTCAGCTAGAAAATAGTAGGAAATATTAGTGGAGAAAAAGGCTGAATAACTTGGTTTACATGGGATACCAATAAAACTCCAAGACAAGGAATTTGCACCATCTACATTGGGCCACCAGCACCACTTGAATATCAGAAGGTTTCCCTCCTTGGGCTCCTTCTCGCGTGGAACTTAAAAGCCGGGGCAAGTAAGTAGACGTGGCAGGCACCCACGCTCCAGATGGGAATTCAGCCAGACAAACGGGGAGCAAGAAAGAATGACACTGGGGAATCAGTCTTTCCAGAAACTGATTCGATTTCTTAATTTTTTAGGTTTGCTTATATACCACTTGTTATACATAGGGATGAATACAGAGTCACGTGGGGGTCAGCAGTCCTGACCTTTATCAAAATCAGGTGCTTCACATAAATGTATAAAAAAAAGGTCTTAGGGGTTTTACATCATCTTCTGGCCATGAAGCCTGCTGACATTTTATGATCCTTTCTTTCTAATAACCAAAAAACTTATTTTTTCCGAGGGTGTTTTTTCTTAAACCATGTGCCACCTTCTGCAGGTACCAGAAAAAGTTGCATTCCTATAGGGTGAGGGTGTAGTGGGTTACAACTAAGAAAGGAATTTATTTAACCTAAGGTTAACATGATTAATCTTAAAGGTTAATATTTATTTCTCCTATATGCTAGTTATAGTCATTATAAGGGCAGGGAATATGGAGATTTAGCAGCAAACATCAGCCCAACAAATGAAAACCCTTCACCAATGTTCCCCTTAAGATCTACTTAGTCTTAAGATAGTGATAAAGTTACATTTTTACATAGCAAGGACACAGTGACTTATAACAAAGTACAGTGATCTATAACAAAAGAGAAAATTCATTAACTCAAAAAGTCTAGTATTGCTAACATCAGAAACTACTATATTTCCTTTTCTATATTCCAAATACATTAATATATTCCCAGGTGCCTAAGGATATGGAGGCCTAGCAGCAATCATTGACTTAACAATGAGAAAAGCCCTATGCTAATTAAGATTTTCAAAATACTCCAAACTCTCTGTGCTGTTTATAGTTGAGAGGTAGTAAACAATCACGTGTGTAGTGGCAGGAGTATGGATAATCCTGTCACACAAACTAGTCTGCCAGCAGAGAGGTTTGACCTGAGACACCCTTGTCACACCCAGGAATTTTTATTGACTTGGAGCTGTAAGTTAACTCCTTCTCCTAGAGAGGTAATGGGGGTCAACTCCCTGTAAAGTCAAAGGTATAGGTGAGAGCATGAAACACTAAAGTAGGCAGACCCTGGTTTGGGGGGTAGATGTTTGGGAACAGGGGTTTTACTGAGGCTTGATCCTGCCTTTGCATATGCCGAAGCCTCCTTCCTCATGACCTTTGTCGTGGGCAGAGTTCCTCACGCTGGCTCCCGGAGAGATTTTATTTTATTGGACTCAAAAATCACTGCAGACAGTGACTACAGCCAAGAAATTAAAAGACACTTGCTTCTTGGAAGAAAAGCTATGACAAAAACCCAGACAGTTTATTAAAAAGCAGAGACCTCATTTTGCTGAAAAGGGTGGATATAGTCAAAACTATGGTTTTTTCAGTAGTCATGTATGGATGTGATAATTGGACCATAAGGAAGGCTGAGAGCCAATGAATTGATGCTTTCAAATTGTGATGCTGGAGAAGACTCCTGAGAGACCCTTGGACAGCAAGGAGATCAAACCAGTCAATCCAAAAGGAAATCAACCTTGAATATTCATTGGAAGTTGAAGCTCCAATACTTTGTTCATCTGATGCAAAGATCTGACTCATTGAAAAAGACCCTGATTCTGGGAAAGATTGAGGGGAGGAGGAGAAGGGGGCAACAGGATGAAGTGGTTGGATGATATCACCGAGTCAATGGACATGAGTTTGAGCAAACTCCGGGAGATAGTAATAGACAGGAAAGCCTGATGTGCTGCAGTCCATGGGGTGACAGAGTCAGACACGACTTATTGGCTGAACAAGGAACAAACATCCTTCAAATCAGACAAGAGTGCCCTTGTAGGTAAAGCTTAAGGTGAGGATGGAAGGACAAATTGTTAAGAATCAGTTTGGCCAATACTCATGTTTAAACATGATCTATGAAAAGAGGTTTGGGTATAAAAAGTTAAGGGATACTGAGGTCAGAGACACAAATAAATTAAAGGAAAAGTGGAAAAATCAGGGTGACGCTGTATGTAGGTGTTAAAAGTGAGGCAAGTGGAAATGAAGTAGAAAGCAGAACTTTAGCTCTAAATGAAATTAGATATCAACATTTCTGAGTTTCATAAAATGTTTATGGCTTTGTACTGGCCCTTCTGATACTCAGTCCATTGAAAATGCTTAGGTGATCTTGACATAAATCAACATTAATTCTGAAGTTTGTAACAATGGGAACTGGAAATTGATTTTTTTAATAAATTAATTTATTTTAATTGGAGGTTAATTACTTTACAATATTGTAGTTGTTTTTGCCATATATTAACATGAATCAGCCACGGGTGTACATGGGTACATGACCTTTTTTAAAAAAAGAAAAATTGTTTCTTAATTGGTTTTACTAAAGCTTTACTATTAAGTAAATTATTCACATCTGATTTACTTTTGAATCATTAAAGGGGGGAATCTGAAAATTATGGTATTTTCGCACATTATGATGTATGACTATGTGTTTTATCAGATGTTGGTTCTTGTTAAACGCTTATTGAGCCACCACAACTTGTCATGCATACATATTTACCCTCACACCTTACTTAAATTGAAAAAAAAAGACAAGAAAAAAGCTGCCAGGGAGATGTCAGTAGGATGGGGAGACCACTTTCTCCCCCACAAATACATCAAAAACTCATCTGCAAGAGAAGAAACTACCACAAGAAAACTTCTGATTGCTGGCGGAGGAACCCAGATACCCGGAGAGACGCATGGCCCATCTGGGACTGCGCCCTCATGGTGCACCTGGGACCCTGATTGGCCTGGACCTGGGATGTGCACGAGACACATGGCCCACCTTTGATGGTATGCTTGCGGAACACATGGAAGTCTTCCCAGGCTGGGACCTGGACTTGCACACAACCTTGAGCTATGGCAACCCCAGTGTGGCCCATCCACTGGAAGCACCCCCCACACGTGCCGGTGGTGTTTGCTTGTGGTCTCAGTCTGTCTCCACAGCACAACTGAGCAAGGGAGCCTGAATAAATGGCCACTTTTGCCCACTCATGTCAGGGCAGAAATTAGACACTGAAGAGAATTGCAATCAGAGGAGGGCAAAGAAAACAAAGAAAGAAAGGGGAACCGCCCGGGAAGTATCAGATGCAACAGATTAAAACCCTGCAGTTAATGCTAACACTGTACACTTGAGACTTAGAACAAACACGAATACAGTATACTAACACATATATGGAAAATAAAAAGATGATAATGATAACCCTATATGTGAGACAGCATAAGAGACACAGATGTATAGAACAGTCTTGGACTCTGTAGGAGAGGGAGAGGGATAGGGTGGGATGATTTGGGAGAATGGCATTGAAACATGTATAATATCATATAAGAAATGAATCACCAGTCCAGGTTCAATGCAGGATACAGGATGCTTGGGGCTGGTGCACTGGGATGACCCAGAGGGATGGTATGGGGAGGGAGGAGGGAGGGGGGTTCAGGATGGGGAACACATATACACCCATGGCAGATTCATGTTGATGTATGGCAAAACCAGTACAATATTGTAAAGTAATTAGCCCCCAATTAAAATAAAGAAATTAAAACTAAAAAAAAAGAACAAGCACAAGAAAAAACCAAGGGGCTATCTGACACTGAACTGACCCCACACTGCCAACAATGGCTCCAGAGAAATTCCTAGATATATTTTTATGATTATTGTTTTTTTAATTTTTTTAAATTTTAGTTCTTTATTACTCCTTTAACTTTCATTTTTATAGCCTACTACTAACTTTCTTTTTCAAAACCTCATTTTTTAAACAAATCCCAGATTTTAAAAAAATTTTATGATCGATTTTTTTTGTATTTTTTTATTGTACTTTTGAGAGTCTAATCTCTATTCTACATTTTTAATCTTTGCTTTTTGATATTTGTTATTAATTTTGTACCTTTAATAGTCTAATTTTTAGTATCTATTTTCACTTAGGGATTTGATTACTGGCTTGATTGCTCTTTCCCTTTCTGACTCTCCCTTTTGTCCTCTGGGCCACCTCCACCTCCCTCCTCCTTCTTTTCTTCTCTATATAACTCTGTGAATCTCTCTGGGTGTTCCTGAGTGTGAAGAGTTGTTTGACCATTAACCTTGGGGTTTTATCTTCTGCACTGTGTGGATAGAGAAATCTTAAGGCTACTGTAAGAGGGAGACCAAAACCCAGAGGCAGGAGGCTCAACCACAGAACTTTGGAGTACCACAAAACTCCTGACCCCAAGGAACATTAATAGCTGAGAGCCCACCCAAAAGCCTCTGCCAGGAGCCAGCACGGGAGATCCCACCCATTACAAGGTCATGTGGAAGAGTCCTGATGAGCAAGGCCTCAGGACTCGACGGACCCCCTGGACCTGCTCGAGCATCTACCCCCGAACCAGAATCTGTCTGTCTTACTATTTTATGTCTTTCACCAGCTCTTCTGACATTAGCAGGGGGCTATCCCTGACTGAAAGAGTTAACTTAGGGCTTTAGTTAATAAATCTCCTGGGCATGAAAGGAATGTTTCAAACCCTCTGTTAGCATTCTAGATTACTTGGCAGGTTTATCCAGACTCTTGCAACATTGTTGAGCCTATGCTTGCTGCCAAGTTCTCACATCCCTTATCCATTATGTTCCTGGGAGTGCATATAGTTAAGATATAGAAACAATACGCAGCAGTTTTAACATTAGCAACATTAGACTTTGAGCTAAGTTCTTTCTTTGCTGTAACCTGCTGAATCTTTGCTCCATAAAAATGTAACTCTGTACTTTAAGGGTGACACAGGCTAAGAATTTAAGAAGAAACACTTTAAAGGAAGATTATTGTTCTGGCTGACCAACATTTATCAAAAAGAGGTCATGGAATATCAACAGGCCTCTGGAACAGAAGATGATGTACAGAGAATAAGACTCTTACAAGAAGGAACCTGATATTGATAAAAGTTATTACTGATGGAATGTTGAGCTGACTCTGTATTTTTCACCTTGCTGTATGTACAACTCAGGGTATAAAAGCCCCGAGAAAAATAAAGTAAAACGGGCCTCGCTCACTGAAGCTTGGTCACCCCGTGTCATTCTTTCCTTATCTCTATCTCTATCTTTCTTCATTCACCGACATCGTCCATCCTGAGGATATCCCTGGACTCTGCTGAGGCTGGACCCTGGCAAGCCTATATACCTACATTAAAGCCAAGAGCCAGCAAGCTCCACCCAAGAGCCAGCAAGCTCCAGTGTAAGACACCTCATGCTAATACTCCAATAAAAAGGAACACAACCCTGAACATTAAGAGACAGGCTGTCCAAAGTCATACCAAACCCACAGACACCATAAAACGCACTACTGGACACTGCATTGCCCTCCAGAGAGAAGAGATCCAGCTCCATCCTCCAGAACAAAGACATAAATTCCCCCAACCAGGAAACCTTCACAAATCACTTGTCCAACCTCATCCACAGAGAGAAGACTCCACAATTAAAGGAAATATGACCCTCCAGCCTGCAGGAAGGGGAGCCTAAGCATAGCAAACTAACTGAAATGAAAAGGCAGAGAAATATACAGCAGATGAAGGAACATGATAAAACCCCATCAAACCAAATAAAAGAGGAGGAGATAGGGAGTCTACCTGAAAAAGAATTTAGAATGATAGTAAATATTACCCAAAATCTTGAAAAGAATATGGAGTTACAGATAAACAGAGAATTTTAACAAGAATCCAGAAGAAATAAAGAATAGTCCATCAGTAATGAACAATGCAATAACTGAGATTAAAAACACTCTGGAGGGAACCAACAGTAGAATAACTGAGGCAGAAGAAAGGATAAGTGAGGTGGAAGATAGAATGGTGGAAATAAATGAAGCAGAGCTGAAAAAAGAAAAGACTAAAAATAAGTGAGGATAGCCTCAGAGACCTCTGGGACAAAGTTAAATGCCCCAACATTTGAATCCTAGGAGTTCCAGAAGTAGAAGACAAAAGAAAAGGGTATGAGAAAATACTCGAGGAGATAATAGTAAAAACTGTCTCTAAATGTATTCTTTTTAATGGCTGAGTAATACTCCATTGTGTATGGCAAAACCAATACAATATTGTAAAGTAATTAACTTTCAATTACAATAAATAAATTTATGTTAAAAAATGTCTCTAAAATTGGAAAAATAACCACTCAAATCCAAGAAGCCCAGAGAGTCCCAAACAAGATAAACCCAAGGTAAAACACAGCAAAACACATATTGATCAAGCTAACAAAAATTAAACACAAAGAGCGTATATTAAAAGCAGCTAGGGAAAAGCAACAAATAACATACAAATGGATCTCCATAAGGATAATAGTTGATAGAAGCTCTTCAGGCCAGAAGGGAATGTCAGGATATACTTAAAGTGATGGAATAGAAAAACCTACAACCAAGACTACATTACCTGGCAAAGATCTTGTTCATATTTGAAGGAGAAACCAAATACTTTACAGACAAGCAAAAGCTGAGAGAATTCAGCACCACCAACCAACTCTTCAACAAATGCTAAGGGAACTTCTCTAGACAGGCAACAGAGAAAAGGTTTGTAAAAATGAACCCCAAACAATAAAGTAAATGGTAACAGGATTATACTTATCAATAATTATCTTAAACATAAATGACTTAAATGCTCCAACCAAAAGACAAAGACTGGCCAAATGGATACAAAAACAAAACCCCTATATATGCTGTCTACAAGGGACCCACCTCAAACCTAGGGACACATACTGACTGAAACTGAGGATCTGGAAAAAGATATTTCATTCAAATGGAGACCAAAAGAAACTGGGAGTAGCAATATTCATCAGATAAAATAGACTTTAAAGACCACTATAAGACACAATGAAGGATCCTATATAATAATCAAGAGATCAATGCAATAAGTTTTAACTATTATAAATATATCACCAACTTGATGGACATGAATTTGAGCAAGTCCAGGAGTTGGTGATGGACAAGGAAGCCTGAAATGCTGCAGTCAATGGAATCACAAAGAGTTGGACATGACTAAGCAATTGAACTGAATTGATGCACCCAACATAGGAGCACCTCAATAAATAAGGCAAATGCTAACAAGGGGAACTTGAAAACAGAACTTAACAGCAACACAATATTAGTGGGAGACTTTAATACACCACTCACACCAATGGACAGATCAACCAGACAGAAAATTAACAGGGAAACACAAGCTTTAAATGAAACATTAGACCAATTAGACCTAATTTATATCTGCAAGGCATTTCACCCAAAAACGAGGGATTTCACTTTTTTCTCAAGTGCACATGGAACATTCTTTGAACACATGCACAGGATAGATCACATACTGGACACAAATCTAGACTTGGTAAATTTAAAATAATTGGAATCATTTCAAGCATCTTTTTTTATCACAGTGCTGTAAGATTATATATCAATATGGATGTGAGAGTTGGACTGTGAAGAAGGCTGAGCGCTGAAGAATTGATGCTTTTGAACTGTGGTGTTGGAAAAGACTCTTGAGAGTCCCTTGGACTGCAAGGAGATCCAACCAGTCCATTCTGAAGGAGATCAACCCCAGGATTTCTTTAGAAAGAATGATGCTAAAGCTGAAACTCCAGTACTTTGGCCACCTCATGCAAAGAGTTGACTCATTGGAAAAGACTCTGATGCTGGGAGGGATTGGGGGCAGGAGGAGAAGGGGACCACAGGATGAGATGGCTGGATGGCATCACGGACTCAATGGACGTGAGTCTGAGTGGCCTTTGGGAGATGGTGATGGACAGGGAGGCCTGGCGTGCTGCGATTCATGGGGTCGCAAAGAGTCAGACACGACTGAGCGACTGAACTGAACTGAACTGATAGAAAGGAATATATTTGAGTCAGTTCTAATGAGGTGGATGAACCTGGAGCCTATTATACAGAGTGAAGTAAATCAGAAAGAGACAGACATATATTGTATATTAATACATATATGAATTTAGAAAGACGGCAATGACAATCTTACATGCAGGGCAGCAAAGGAGATACAGATGTAATGAAGAGACTTTTGGACTCATTGGGAGAAGGTGAGGGTGGGATGATTTAAGAGAATAGCAATGAAACATGTACATTACCATATGTAAAGCAGATGACCAGTGCAAACTGGATGCATGAAGCAGGGCATGAAAGCCAGTGCTCTGGGACCAACCAGAGGGATAGGCTGGGGAGGGAGGTGGGAGACGGGTTCAGGATGGGGGAACCAATGTGTACCTGTGACTGATTCATGTTGATGTATGGCAAAACCTTCACAGTACAGTAAAGTAATTATCTTCCAATTAAAATAAATTAATTAATTTTGTTTAAGTCATTTGGCTTTTGGTTTGAAATCCATTTATACTGGGGAAGGGGAGGGAAGAAGGAAGGTTGGATATTCAAGACATCCCTAATATTTCTCAGAATCTTTTTAATTCCTTGATGTAAAAACATCTAAGGTTCAGTGATCTCCGCTTCTGCATCACCAACTCAATGGACATGAATCTGAGCAAACTCTAGGAGATGGTGAAGGATAGAGAGGCCTGATGTGCTACGTCTCAAAGGGTTGGATTCAACTGAGTGGCTGAGCAACAACAACCGCATGAAAAAGTACTCAAAATCTGTATCCTGTTGGTTGTTAGAGAGCAAGTGTGACACAAATTCTCTTCCTTTTCTGACTGTGATGGAACCTTACCACTACTGCATTCAAGTAGAGCTCCAAAGGCCCTCTCTGCTCCTAGACTTAAAGGATGAATTTAACAATCCAGTCTTATGTCCTGGTGTTTCCTGGTTGCTTGGGGCTAGTCGTTAGCAGCTCATTTGGCAACTCAGTGGGAGATGTTAATAAGCAGGGAGAGATGAAGAGTGCTACCCAGAGGGAGCAGGGATTCTGTGCCTGCTAGGAGTCTGGAAGACAAACAAAGAAGTTGGGAAGTATTTATTTCCTCTGTTGGGGAATCTTTTTCTCCATAGGACTTGAGTTCAAACAGGGGCCAGCACCTTGTCGCCCCCACATGAGAGGCACAGAATCAAAGTGCCCTGAAAATGAATTATGGTTAGAAAAGGGATCAGAGATTTGACTTGCAGTCAGGAAGCGAAAAGGTTTTGTTGCTCCATAGTGAAAGGCTACTGATTGCTGCAATAAGAGCTCACTGTTCCCTGAAGTTTAAGTGTATTCAGTCTTTTGCCCTTTGAGAGTCCCTTGCTGCTAAGAACTACTATGAAATTTAGCACTTGTTTAATGTAAAATGAATTCTTTGTGATCAGCCATGGTTGCTCTGATAGGTTGCAAGCCTGCTGTCAAGGGGAAAGTGAGGGACCTTTTACCTAATATAGGTTTTATTAAATGGTCCCTTTTGAAGAGATCTTAACATGGCATTCCTTGGCATACTCATCACTGTGTCTTACCAAAAAAAAAACCTAATGGACTGGGTGCTGAAATGGCAGAATCTTTTCAAAAATTTTTTTCTTTACTTGCAAGAAGCCACCACGGTTGTTTTAAGCTGGAAAAATGGTTACAGCAATACCAGGAAACTAATGTCTCTGAAAAACATAGCATCAATTACATTTGCAGTCATTGATATATGTACTACTGTGATGTTAAAGATGGTCAACCATGCCTGTGTCTATTCAGTTCTACCTATAATCTCTTTAACAAGTCTGAGCATTCACAACATAACCAAAGGACACAGAGGCTGTTCAGGGCTCACCTATCACTGTTTCTAGCATACAGAATAGTAGTTTATCTGAAATGATTTTTTTTTTTCAGATTAAAAAAGTAACACCTAGTGATAAATATCATCAACATTTTTGAAGACTTTATTTTTTAGAGTAGTTTTAGGTCTATGACAAAAAATTGAGAGGAAAGTATAGAGATTTTCCATGTATCTCCTATCTATCTCCATTACTATATCACTCACCAGAACAGTTCATTTCTTAAAAATCAAGTATGAACCTGCATTGACACATTATCACCCACAGTCCATGGTTTACCTATGGATTTACTCTTGGTGTTGTGCAAATTCTATGCCCTTGTACAAATGTGTAATGACATATGCTTATCATTATATTTCTACTGCTATAAAGGTCTGTGCTCTGCCCATTCACATTTCTCTGCCCAACCCTTAGGGCTTCCCAGGTGGCACCAGTGGTAAAGAACTTGCCTGCCAACAGAGGAGACATAAGAGACATGGATTTGATCCCTGGGTGGGGGAGATCCCCCTGGAGGAGGGCTTAGTAATCCACTCCAGTATCCTCCTAGAGAATCCCATGGCAGAGGAACATAGCAGACTACAGTCCATGAGGTTGCAAAGAGTCAGACGTGACTGAAGCGACTTAGCGTGCATGCCCAACCCTTGGCAATCACTAATCTTTTTATTGCCTCCACGGTTTTTCCTTTTCCAGAATGGCATATGGTAGGAATCACATAACCTTCTGAGATTGGGTTCGTTCACTTAATAATATACATTTAAGTTTCCTAAATGTCTTTTCATGATTTGATAGCTCATTTATTTTTAAGTGAAGTGCTAGTGAAACTTGCTCAGTCATGTCTGACTCTTTGTGACCCCATGAACTATAGAGCCCACGGAATTCTCCAGGCCAGAATACTGGAGTGGGTAGCCTTTCCCTTCTCCAAGGGATCTTCCCAACCCAGGGATTGAATCCAGTTCTGCACAGAGGATTCTTTACCAGCTGAGCCACAAGGGAAGCCCAAGGATACTGGAGTGGGTAGCCTATCCTTTTTCCAGTGGATCTTCCTGACCCAGGAATCGAACCAGGATCTCCTGCCTTGCAGGTGGATTCTTTTCTAACTGAGCTATGCTATCAAATAATATTCCATTGTTTGTAAATACAAACAGTTTATCCACTTATCTACTGAAGGAAGTCTTGATGTCTTCCAAATTTTGGCAATTACAAATAAAGCTGCTATAAATGTTCTTGTGCAGGTGTTTGTGTGAACACATTTTCAACTCCATGGGTTATATGAAATATATACATAAAGGTTTATAATCAAATACATTGTTACTATTAGCATTTTTAACAAACTGCTATATGTTAGGTTAATAAAGAGAATATACATTCTTTATTTTACTTTCACTTATTCCTTTATTGGACTTCCCTCATAGTTCAGTTGGTAAAGAATCCACCTGCAATGCAGGAGACCCTGGTTTGATTCCTGGGTTGGGAAGCTCCCCTGGAGAAGGGATAGGCTACCCACTCCAGTATTCTTGGGCTTCCCCTGTGGCTCAGCTGGTAAAGAATCCACCTGCAATGCAGGAGACTTAGGTTCTATCCCTGAGTTGGGAAGAACCCCTGGAGAAGGGAAAGGCTACCCACTCCAGTATTCTGGCCTGGAGAATTCCATAGTCCATGGGGTCACAAAGACTCAGACCAACTAAGAAAGTTTCACTTTCATTCCTTTATTGATGCTTTACTTTTTAAAGGTAAACATGAGATTCTGACCTATATTATTTTCCGTTTTCCTAACGAATGTCTGTTAACATTTCTTGCAAAACAGGCCTGCATTCATGCATACTAAGTCGCTTCAATTGTATCTGACTCTTTGTGACCCTATGGACTGTAGCCCACCAGGCTCCTCTGGCCATGGGATTCTCCAGGCAAGAATATTGGAGTGGGTCGTCATGTCCTTCTCCAAGGGACCTTCCTGACCCAGGGATCAAACACACATCTCTTACATCTCCTGCATTGGTGGGCAAATTCTTTACCACTATCGCCACCTGAGAAGCCTGAGAGGTCTACTGGTAAAAAAATTCCCTCACTTTTGTTTGCCTGAGAAAAGCTTTATTCCTGCTTCACTTTTGAAGAAAAATTTCACAGGGTGGAGAATTCTAGGTTAATGGGGTTTTCTTCTCTCTCAATACATTAAATATGTCACTATTCTGAAAAGCCAGATGGAATTCTTTTCTTTGTTTCTCTAAAGTTTTTTCCTCCACTGTGGATTCTTTCAGAACTTTTTCTTCATCTTGAATTCCCATATTTTGTAACTGATACACTGAAATGTAGCTTTTTGGCAGTTATCCTGCTTGGTGTCCTCTTAGTGTCCTGGCAAGAGATGCCAAGAGTTCTGTGGTTTGGTGTCTGACATTAATTTGGAGGACATTCTCAGTCATCATGATTTAAGATACTTCTTCTATTCCTTTCTCTCTTTCTCCCCCTTTCTACCGCTTGCATCACGCATATGTGGCCCCTTTTATAGTCGTCCCACATTCCTCAGATGTTCGGTTCTTTTTTCAGTCTTTCTTCTCTTTGCTTTTCTGCTTTCAGGGATTCTATTGATATCAGCTCTAGGTCAGAGATGCTTTTCTCAGACATGTCCAGTCTACTAACAAATTCTTTTTTTTTTTTTTTTGTATTACACTTTTAATTTATAGCATTTCTTTTCAGTCCTTAATTAGGATTCCCATCTCTCTTCTTTCCTTGTCCATTTGTCTTGCTTATTACATACTTTATCCATTGGACCTCTTTGTGTATTAGTCATAGTTATTTCTAAATGAACGGTCTGATAATTTCAACATGCTTGCCAAATCTGGTTCTAATGCTTGCTTTCTGTCTTCAACTTGTGGTTTTTACTTTTTGGTATGCCTTGTAATTTTCTCTTTTCCTTCCAGTTTTATTGAAATATAATTGGCATACAACACTGTGTAGGGCTTCCTTGATAGCTCAGTTGGTAAACAATTTGCCTGCAATGCAGGATATCCTGCTTAATTCCTGGGTTGGGCAGATCTTCTGGAGAAGGGATAGGCTATTCACTCCAGTATTCTTGGGCTTCCCTGGCCCTCAGCTGGTAAAGAATCTTTTTGCAATGCAGGAGACCTGGGTTTGATCCCTGGGTTGGAAAGATTCCCTGGAGAAGGGAAAGGCTACCCATTCCAGTATTCTGGCCTGGAGAATTCCATGGACTATATAGTCCATGGGGTCATAAAGAGTTGGACACGACTGAGCGACACTCGCTCACTGCGTAAGTTAAAGCTGTGCTGCATAAGGATCTGACTTACACATATCATGAAATGGTTACCACAGTAAGTTTAGTCAACATCCATCATCTCATATGTGTGCTATGCTTACTCACTTAGTCATGTCTGACTCTTGTGTGACCCCATGGACTGTAGCCTACCAGATTCCTCTGTAAATGGGGATTCTCCAGGCAAGAATACTAGAGTGGGTTGCCATGCCCTCCTCCAGGGGGATCGTCCCAACCCAGGGATCGAATTCAGGTCTCCCACATTTCAGATGGATTCTCTACCATCTGAGCAACCAGGGAAGCCCCATCATCTCACATAGATACAAATTTAAGAAAAAAATACTTTTCCTTAAGAGTTACTCTTTAAACAATTTTCATGTATAACACGCATAAGTGTTAATTATATTAATCATGTTGTACTTTACATCTCTAGTACTTATTTGCCTTATAACTGGAAAGTTTTAGCTTTTGATGACCTTCGTCCAATTCTCTCCTGCTGGTAACCACAAATCTGATCTCTTTTTCTCTAAGTTTTTTTGTATGTTGAAGTATAATTGACCTACAACATTATCTTAGTTCTCAGTTCACAACATAGAATTGTTTATTTCTATATATTACAAAATGATCACCTTGATTAGTCTGGTTATCATCTATCACCATCCAAAGATATTACATTATTATTAACTATATTGTTCACATTGCACTTTTCATTTTTGAGGCTCATTTATTTTATAACTGAAAGTTTTTGCCTCTTAATTTCCCTTAATTATTTCATTCAACTCTCTGCCCACTTTCCTTCAAACAATCAAGCCTTTATTGTATCTATGATTCTGTTTCTTTTTTGTCATATTTGTTCATTTACTTTGTTTTTTAAATTACATATACAAGAGAATTCATACAGCATTTGTCTTTCTCTGTATGACTTATTTCACTTAGCATAATACTCTGTATGTCTCATATCACAAATGGCAAGGTTTCATCCTTTTTCATGACTGAGTAATATTCATACATATACACCACGTACTCCTTAACCGTTCATCTATTGAAAGTATTTGGTTGTTTCCATATCTTGGCTGAATCTCCAATACTTTGGCCACCTGATGTGAAGACCTGACTCATTAGAAAAGACCCTGATGCTTGGTAAGATTGAAGGCAGGAGGAGAAAGGGATGACAGAGGATGAGATGGCTGGATGGCATCATCAACTCAATGGACATGAGTTTGAGCAAGCTCCAGGAGTTGGTGATGGACAGGGAAGCCAGGCATGTTGCAGCCCATTAGGTCACAGAAAGTCAGACATGACTGAGCCACAGAACTGAGCTGATATCTTGGCTACTGTAAATAATGCTTCAGTGAACATAGAGGTGTGTATATTATTCAAGTTTGAGTTTTTGTTTTCTTCAGATAAATACCCAGGAGCAGGTTAGCTGGATCATATGGCAGTTTTATTTTACCTTTTTTCAAGACCTTCATACTGTCTTCCATAGTAGTTGTACAGATTTACATTCCTATGTGTAGTGCACAAGGGTCCATTTCCTACACATTTTGCCAACACTTGAGAGCTGCTGTCTTTTGGATAATAGTCACCCTGATGTGTGGTCCAAAATGTGCTTAATATGACTTCAACCTTCCTTTACTTAACAAGGAATAGAGAAGTCAGAATTATGTAAGTCTCGGTTAAACTTGAACTGTTCATAACATTGTACAGAGTCAGTAACCAAAACCATCCCAAAGAAAAAGAAATGCAAGAAGGCAAAATGGTCATTTGAGGAGACATTACAAAGACCTGAGAAAAGAAGAGAAGCAAAAGACAGAGGAGAAAGGGAAAGATAAACACAAATGAATGCAGAGTTCCAAAGAAGAGAGGAGCAAAAAGAAAACCCTCTTAGTTAACAATGCAAATAGAGGAAAACAATAGAAAGGAAAAGACTAGAGATCTCTTCAAGAAAATTAAAGATATCAAGGAAACATTTCATGCAAAGATGAGCACAAAAAAGGACAGAAACAGCAAGGACTAAACAAAAGCAGAAGAGATTAACAAGAGGTGGCAAACATACACAGAACTGTGCAAAAAAGGTCTTAATGACCTAGATGACCACAATGGTGTGCTTACTCACCTAGAGCCAGACATCCTGGATTGTGAAGTCAAGGGGGCCTTAGGAAGCATTACTAAGAACAAAGCTAGTGGAGGTGATGGAATTTCAGTGGAGCTATTTCAAATCCTGAAAGATGATGCTGTTAAAGTGTTGCACTCAATAGGTCAGCAAATTTGGAAAACTCAGCAGTGGCTACAGGACTGGGAATGGTCAGTTTTGATTCCAATCCCAAAGGAGATCAATCCCAAAGAATGTTCAAACTGTTGCACAATTGTGTTCATTTCACATGTTTGCAAGGTAATGCTCATAATCCTTCGAGCTAGGCTTCAACATGGAGAAGGCAATGGCAACCCACTCCAGTACTTTTGCCTGGATAATCCCGTGGACGGAGGAGCCTGGTGCTCTGTAGTCCACGGGGTTGCTTAGAGTCGGACACAACTGAGTGACTTCACTTTCACTTTTCACTTTCATGCATTGGAGAAGGCAATGGCAACCCACTCCAGTGTTCTTGCCTGGAAAATCCCAGAGATGGGGGAGCCTGGTGGGCTGCCATCTATGGGGTCGCACAGAGTCGGACACGACTGACACGACTTAGCAGCAGCAGCAGCAGCAGCAGCACGCTTTAACAGTACATGAACTGAAAACTTACAGATATAAGTTAGATTTAGAAAAGGCAGAGGAACTAGAGATCAAATTGCCAACATCTGCTGAATTATAGGAAAAGCAAAGAATTCTAGGAAAACATCTACTTCTACTTCATTGAATAAGCTAAAGTCTTTGACCGTGTGGATCACAATAAACTGTGGAAAATTCTTAAAGAGATGGGAATACCAGACCATCTGACCTGCCTCCTAAGAAACCTGTATGCAAGTTAAGAAGCAACAGTTAGAACAGGACATGGAACAAAGGACTGGTTCAAAACTGGGAAACGAGTACGTTAAGGTTGTATATTGCCATTCTGCTTATTTAACTTATATGCAAATCGAACCTGAGTCTCTTGCACCTCCTGCATTGGCAATAAGATTATTTACAACTGCACCCCTGAGAAATCCTTATATGCAAGGTACACCATGAAAAATGCTGGGCTGGATGAATCAAAAGCTGGAATTCAGATTACCAGGAGAAATATCAATAATCTCAGATATGCAGATGACACCACCATTAAGGCTAAAAGCGCAACAGAACAAAAGAGCCTCTTGATGAAGATAAAAGAGGAGAATGATAAAGCTGGCTTAAAACTCAACATTCAAACAACTAAGATCAGTGGCATCCAGTCTCATCACTTCATGTCAAATAGATGGGAAAAAATGGAAACAGTGACAGACTTTGTTTTCTTGGACTCCAAAATCACTGCAGTCCCTGACTGCAGCCGTGAAATTAAGACGCTTGCTCCTTGGAAGATAGCTATGACAAACCTAGACAGCATATTGAAAAGTAGAGACATTACTTTCCTGAAAAATGTCCATCTATTCAAAGCTATGGTTTTTCCTGGAGTCATGTATGGATGTGAGAGTTAGACCACATAAAAAAAGTTGAGCACCAAAGAATTAATGCTTTTGAACTGTGGTGCTGGAGAAGACTCCTGAGAGTTCTTTGGGCTTCAATAAGCCAATCCAAAAGGGAATGAACCCTGACTATTCTTTGGAAGGACTGATGCTGAAGCTGAAGCTCCAGTACTTCGGCTTTCAATGTGAAGATCTGACTCATTGGAAAGGACTTTGATGCTGGGAAAGATGGAGAGCATGAGGAGAAGGAGGCCACTGAGAATGACATGGTTGGATGGTATCATCAACTTAGTGGGCAGGAGTTTGAGTGTACTTCCAGGGATAGTAAATGCCAGAGAAGCCTGGCATGCTGCAGTCTATGGGTTCACAAAGAGTCAGACATGACTGAGCATCTGAACAACAAATTTTAAGTGCCTTGCTTCAAAGCTCAAGTGGGAGAAGAATCCATCAATTGCAATTTCTTGATTGCTACTTAGAGAAATAAGGCTAAATAAAGGAAAAGAACTTATTACAAAAAGTCTACACACATATGTAAACACACATGTATATATATGTACTTAAGATCTCCAAAGTAGATCAGAATATCTCATAACATAATTCATTTACCAGCAGCATTGCAAATTTTTCTTTCAATGTCCAATCCATTCGTATGAAAACTTTCACAAAATACCTTGCATGTGTCCTTTATAATCGCCTATCCATATTTTCACCAAAATTAATTTTTTCCAGGGAATAAATTGGATGATAGTTCTATTTCATTTAATCTTACATTAACTCCAAATCAACTTCAGGAATAATCTAAACTCTTCGAATACATTTAAGTTACTTCACAAGCAGCCCATGCTACCCTCTGACCCAGATTATTTACGAACTCCAAAACACCATGCTGATTCATGGCCAAATGCCTTGTTAATGTTATTTTAATGGCCTAAAATATTATTTTCTCTTCTGTCTAATTTGTCAACTCAGTTCTGCCCTCCTTTAGAGTACCTTGCCAACATGAGCCCCTTCTTTCTACTTGTACCTCTGCAACTTTTCCCACCTACATTTTATTGAAACCTGTTGTTCTATATTTGTCTTTTTCACCAACTAGTCTGGGAGCTCCTTGGGAGCAAGAATTGTGTCATTTTGTCTTTGTATTCTCATTACCTATCTCAGCACTTGGTACATACAAGGTGCTTGTTGAATTCCTGCTGAATGTGTGAATGAAAGGATAAGTGTGTAATACATGAACAGAGTGCTAATCATGAAATGGAATCTAAGTTCTGTTTGGCTGTCTTTCATATGCTGTCTGTGACTCATATTTTGAATAGAACAATTTACTATTATTAAGCCAGGTTGCAAAAGCCCTGGGCCTCTATGGTGGGTATTGACACTCTTTGCTACCTCATGTACAAAAGAGGTGCTTCTAGGTCCAGTTCACTGGCTGCCTTTCCTCAATAATTTCTCTTGAAGAGAAGAACTTTGTCTCCCTATTAATCCTAAAATGGTGACTAGACCATAGAAGCACCATGAAATCTACGTAAAACATTTTACTGTGGGCAAGACCCATCATTATAACTGCTTAATAAATATTAGATATTATTATTTGAGTGGTTAAAGACTTCCTTAGTTGGAAGATATCATTAAGTTTTATTACCGACATTGATATCACTTTCAACTTAAATCACAAGTATTTCATGTCTATCGGTTTAGGATCGTATTCTAAGCACACCTTTTATCTCTTGGAAAGAGCCTGATTCTAGGAAGTAAAAATGAACAAAGAAAAACTTGAACTGTGAGTTAGAAAATGAAACTGATGAGTTTATGCATTGGTCTCACTTTACTCCTAAAATTGCATTTGCTTTGCTTTTAAAGTCTTCCCAAGTATGTATTTGCACATAGCATTTTTATTACATCAACTTTTCTTTTAAGATTTATTTTTAAATGTAGTTGTTTGTTTAACTTTGACTGCACTGGGTCTTCATTGCTGCACACGGGCTTTCTTTGGTTGTGACAATTGGGGCTACTCTTTGTTGTGGGCACAGACATCTCACTGCAACGGCTTCTTTTGTTGTGGCGCACAGGCCCTAGGCATGAGGTCTTCAGTAGCTGTGGATCACAGGCTCCAGGGTGCAGGCTCAGTAGTTGTGGAACACGGGCTTAGTTGCTCGGTGGCATGTGGGATCTTCCTAGATGAGGTATCGAACTGGTGTCCTCTGCTTTGGCAGGCAGACTCCTAACTGCTTGATCACCAGGGAAGCCATATTATATCAACTTTGAGGTTTTGCAAACTCTTAATCAAATTTCCACTGAAGTGGAAGTATTAATTTTTGAGAAAGTTCATTTAAGTTTTGATAAAAGACACCTGTTCATCTTAGCCTCTTGTGGTCTCCCTTTTTTTTTTTTTTTTTTTACAGAAAATATGATAAACATTGAATTTCTTCTTTTGGCCTCAGAGGAAATAATTCTGGCCACAGATATAGAACAGAAAAATAATCTCAGTGTTTCTTCTCTCCTTTATTTACACTCTTCTTGGTTTCTCTTCATTTGTATATGATTAACTGTTGATCTAGACCTAAATCAGATTTCTACTACTGACATCCAAAATCTGAGTTTAAGTAACTCAGTCTTTATTAGAAAGCAATGAAACAAAATCACACTTGTTAGATATATTTCTGTTTGATTTTTGATTGACTGTGCAAGCAGTAACTTAAAGAAAATGGTTCTTTGAATAAATGCATCCATGTCAGACTCAGCTAATCCAGCAAATTTTTTTAAATTAAAATTTAAAATGATTAACATGAATGCAAGAATGTCAGTTTACTTTAAAAGAGAGAAGTTTTATAGATAATGAAATGGAGGTTGTTTGTGGTTCAAGTGGAAAAACTTAGAACTTTAGAGATATATTTTCTGTAAGTTAGATAATGTTTTGATATGCTATATTACCTTTAGGACATAATGTACCTTATCTGATCTTCCATTCCTGGATTTGGAAAAAGGAAACAATGAAACATGATTTATAGGATTGTTAGGGTATTATATAATTTGGACACATGAAGCACTCAATGAGTAATTATTTATTTCTCATTTTTGAAACTTCTCTTATGAAACTTTGTCTTTTTCATAAAACAATTACATTATGTGCCTATATCTGTCCATACAAGGTTTCAGCCTTGAAGTGGCCTGTGGGAAGCATCAAAAGTTCAACAATTTGGTAAAATCATATGAGGACATTTAAGATTCTAGGCAGTATTACTCATGTACTCTATTTTAATGATGAGCAGCATAAACAGTCAAATTTTCATGTGGGCAGGATGCACTGGAAGTGCACTGTGGTAGCCTGAAGTAAGCGCTGTCTCATTGCAAGCTAATGCGACAGTAATATCACACAGGGCACACAGTTACTGTGCTGGAAATATTACTTTCAGTGGGAACAACTGAAGACATTGTGGGCCACTGATACATCTTGTTGAGAAACTGCAGGGAATTTCCTGAAATTAACATGAGACACCACTACACAAAGTAAATAACAAAATCATATTTTCCGTAGTACCTTTAGCAGGTGCTAGGGACCTTCCTTTGGTCCACTTTGCTTTGGAACCTGGCTCCTTGCCATGCTTTAGCTCTGAATTTCCTTTGGAATTATATCTGTTAGTACTTTTTTAGGGTCATAAAGTTATCATCTGATGCTATGGGTGTTGGTGAATGAATAAAAGAACCTCTGCTGATGGTAACAATGCTTAGCAGCTACAGGAAGGATAACGTTGTATTCTAAGGGTCTCTGCACTTGGCTGTAGATATGGCTAATGGAAATCAGCAGCTCATACTAATCCTTAAGCCTAGAGTTGTCTTTCTGTGAGATTGAAGTAGAAAAGAACTGATGAGCTAACCAAAACAAAATCTCAACTCTTTCTAAAAGGGGCAATGGGAAATAAAGTTCTCGGTAATGATATAGTAGAAAAAGTGCACTCAGACCTTACTGCGTGACCGATGACAAGTCTGTTCACCTCCCTGATTATGTGCTTTCTCACCTGGAAAAAGAGAGTTAGCAGAGTGTAGAGAAAGCTAAATGAGGTAATGTGTATGAAACACTTAGACTGGCACATGTTAAATACTCAATAAATGTTTGTATATGGCTTTCTATTGATAGTCAGTCACATAGAGCATTATCTTACTTTTGTTTATTAACTTCCCAGAGGGTAGACAGTCTCAAGCGGTAAGGTAGTAAAATAGAGAAGAGCATAAGGGGAGGCAAAAATAAATCTCTAAGGTGATGATAGTTTGGGGAAAGCCATTCTTCTCAGTGTACTAAATCAGTTACAGCTGAAGGTGGCACAGTTTATCCAGCCACATAACTCATACTGTCCAGTTGGATGTAACAGAACACGTTTAATGGGCTGTGATACAGTGGGCCACAGGAGCTCTGAAAAGTTGAGTTAGACATGGGAAAATGTTTTAGTACAATGACAGTGTAAGCACAGGCATTTAACTCTCCTTTTATCCATTATGATATCCTCAACTCAGGTATACACACACACACACACACACACACACACACACACAGACTTCCAGAATCCTAGAGAAATTACCTGTTTCAGTAGTTCAGTTCTGGAGCCTGTAATATGTCACATCTGACATTGACATGAAAAGACAAGGGATTTGGATCAGGTAGAATGCAGATAGGCTTGAGTGAAGGAAGACCTGAAGGGCAGTGTCATACAACCCTCTGAAAGAACAGCATCTTTAGGAAAACGTGGAGTCTTTGAAGAGCTCCCTACAAATCCCTCCTTACCTCCAAAGGATAAAGACAGACAATGCTTCATGGATAGGTTGTGAGATAAAATACATGATGCCAGATTAAATTTAACTTTCAGCTAAACAACATAGTTTTTTTCTTTGTATGTCTCATGTAATATCCAAGACATACGCAAAATCAAAAAATATCTGAAAGTCAGTCAAATTTATTTGAGCATGCTGTATTTTTATTTGCTAAATCAAGCAGCCTTATTCATGGGGCCACTACAAACAAATCTTGGGGTGGCACTCTGGCCCAGGCACCTGGGAGAGACTGTTGTTGTTGTTCAGCTGCTCAGTCATGTCCCACTCTTTGTGAACCCATGGACTGCAGCACGCCAGGCCTCCCTGTCCATCACCAACTCCCAGAGCTTGCTCAAACTCATGTCCATCGAGTCGGTGATGCCATCCAACAATCTCATCCTCTGTCGTCTCCTTCCCCTCCTGCTCTCAGTCTTTCCCAGCACCTGGGTCTTTTCTAATGAGTCAGCTCTTTGCATCTGGTGGCCAAAGTATTAGAGCTTCAACTTCAGGATCAGTCCTTCTAGTGAATATTCAGGACTGATCTTCTTTAGTATGGACTGGTTGATCTCCTTGCAGTCCAAGGGATAGACAGAGGTTAGACATTTATTCACCATGTTCTGAGCAAGAGGCCGTGTCATAAGAGGAAAAAAGCAAAGAAGCAAAGTTTTGCATAGAGGAAGGGACTCCCTGTTGAAGGTGCCCTGTTTCCTTTCTCCCAAGACTGAATGTTCTCTGAACAGTTATTGTAATTATAGAGTAAACCTTGACATAAAGGTTTATCTCATAATCTCCCTTGATATCATAATCTCCCATGATATAAAAGTTTTAGACTGAACCAACTGCAGACGTAATCTTTCAGCATTTTCCATGAGTCATTATTGTGAAGAAGCAAAAAAAAAAAAAAGACGAAAACACAAAAGTCCATTTTGAATAATTACTGAGCTCCATGATGGGGTCTCTTAGTAACAAAATTTATACTTAAAAAAGATCATATTAGTGAAGCAGAAGGTAAACTTAAGAACTATTTTTAAAACTTACAGGTAAAGGGATAAAAACTATAAGGCTTGAAGTATAGATTCAGGACATTCAATATTTGCAGAATAATAACCTCATAAAGAAACAGCAGATCATATGGTGCAAAGTAGACAAGGAAAAAGCAGAACACTTTCCTGGGATGGAAAAACTTATTCAGTCACAGATCTAATGAAGGAAAAGCTTCAAGGAACTAAAAAGAGCCTTGGTACTGCTGGTTTCTTTTTCAAAAATAAATCATAAAATATTATAAGTATTCATACACACACACAAAAATAGCTACTAATTAAACACCAAAAACTAAGCTGCTCTTACTTTTCCTTAAAGCAATGTTCGAGGCATTAATCATCCATAGAGCTCTGGGGTTTAATACAAGAATTCTGTACCCAGAGGTTCCTGCAATAAGGGCAAAGATAGACATTCTCAGACATGCAAGTACTCAGAAATTATACCACCCACATACCTCTTCTAGAATAGTTAATTGAAAATATTTTCAAGCTAACTAACAGAAGAAACAATGCAATTTGAAAAATAGAAAAGTTAATATGTGAGATTAAAAGTAAGCAGTGAAACCAGATAAACACAGTTAAACCTAAATGATTATTTCCTAATATGGTATTAAAGTTTAATGCAAGTATCAGACATTACACTAGAAAAGACAATAGAATGCATTAAGTTATTAATTTTGTAATTATAATCTGTGTATAGATCCTATATTCTATAAATTTAAAAATGAAGAATTAGCAGCTTTATAAAAGTAATGGGATAAAACGTCTCATTTTACACAGGATGAAAATCTTATTATGACTATAAAATGGCCTAAATTTTGTTTAACTATAAGTGAATTCACTAATAAACTGAAAATAGAAAATATATTTCAATCTGGTAAAATTAGCTTCTGACACTGAGAAAAATATATAAAGAAAATACATTATCAAAATATTAATGATGTCAAAGTTTATGGGTTAAAAAAGTAGTTCAGTCCAATACTGTCTGTAAGAAGGATGGTAATCTCCATTGTCCTAACAACTAAAAAAGCTAAACAGATTTTTTTTTTTCTTTTTCAGTTCATAAGAGAAGGGAAGACATGGGGACACAAGGCAAAGTGTTGCCTGAAGATTAGAAAGACTGAAAGACAGCTGCACAAATGGAGCTGTAGATTCCTAGAGCAGACATTCATGAGTGGAAACTGGATGGGAACCATTGTGGGGTAGAAAAACCAGACTGTAATGGATGGATTTCTGGAGGCTTAGTGGGGACATAGGAAAGACTCACAACATTGTGAGGTTTATCTCCATGAGTTTGACCAGGTTCCCATCAGTTCAGTTCAGTTCAGCTGCTCAGTCGTGTCCGACTCTTTGCGACCCCATGAATCGCAGCACGCCAGGCCTCCCTGTCCATCACCAACTCCCGGAGTTCACTCAGACTGACGACCATCGAGTCCGTGATGCCATCCAGCCATCTCATCCTGGGTTGTCCCCTTCTCCTCCTGTCCCCAATCCCTCCCAGCATCAGAGTCCTTTCCAATGAGTCAGCTCTTCGCACGAGGTGGCCAAAGTATTGGAGTTTCAGCTTTAGCATCATTCCTTCCAAAGAAATCCCAGGGCTGATTTCCTTCACAATGGACTGGTTGGATCTCCTTGCAGTCCAATGGATTCTCAAGAGTCTTCTCCAACACCACAGTTCAAAAGCATCAGTTCTTCAGCACTCACCTTTCTTCACAGTCCAACTCTCATATCCATACATGACCACTGGAAAAACCATAGCCTTGACTAGACGGATCTTAGCCGACAAAGTAACGTCTCTGCTTTAGAATGTGCTATCTAGGTTGGTCATAACTTTTCTTCCAAGGAGTAAGTGTCTTTTAATTTCATAGCTGCAGTCACCATCTGCAGTGATTTGGGAGCCCCCCCAAAATAAAGTCTGACACTGTTTCCACTGTTTCCCCATCTATTTGCTGTGAAATGAAGGGACTGGATGCCATGATCTTCGTTTTCTGAATGTTGAGCTTTAAGCCAACTTTTTCACTCTCCTCTTTTACTTTCATCAAGAGGCTTTTTAGTTCCTCTTCACTTTCTGCCATAATGGTGGTGCCATCTGCGTATCTGAGGTTATTGATATTTTTCCTGGCAATCTTGATTCCAGCTTGTGTTTCTTCCAGCTCAGTGTTTCTCATGATGTACTCTGCATAGAAGTTAAATAAGCAGGGTGACAATATATAGCCTTGACGTACTCCTTTTCCTATTTGGAACCAGTCTGTTGTTCCATGTCCAGTTCTAACTGTTGCTTCCTGACCTGCATACAGATTTCTCAAGAGGCAGGTCAGGTGGTCTGGTATTCCCATGTCTTGAAGAATTTTCCACAGTTTATTGTGATCCACACAGTCAAAAGCTTTGGCATAGTCAATACAGCAGAAATAGATGTTTTTCTGAAACTCTCTTGCTTTTTCCATGATCCAGCGGATGTTGGCAATTAGATCTCTGGTTCCTCTGCCTTTTCTAAAACCAGCTTGAACACCAGGAAGTTCATGGTTCACGTATTGTTGAAGCCTGGCTTGGAGAATTTTGAGCATTACTTTGCTAGCATGTGAGATGAGTGCAATTGTGTTGTAGTTTGAGCATTCTTTTGCATTGCCTTTCTTTAGGATTGGAATGAACACTGATGTTTTCCAGTCCTGTGCCCACTGCTGAGTTTTCCAAATTTGCTGGCATATTGAGTGTAGCACTTTCACAGCATCATCTTTCAGGATTTGAAACAGCTGAACTGGAATGCCAACACTTCCACTAGCTTTGTTCATAGTGATGCTTTCTAAGGCCCACTTGACTTCACATTCCAGGATGTCTGGCTCTAGATGAGTGATCACACCATCGTGATTATCCGGGTCATGAAAATCTTTTTTGTACAGTTCTTCTGTGTTTTTTGCCACTTCTTTTTAATACTTCTGCTTCTGTTAGGTCCAGACCATTTCTGTCCTTTATCGAGCCCATCTTTGCATGAAATGTTCCCTTGGTATCTCTAATTTTCTTGGAGAGATCTCTAGTCTTTGCCATTCTGTTCTTTTCCTCTATTTCTTTGCAGTGATTGCTGAAGAAGGCTTTCTTATCTCTTCTTGCTATTCTTTGGAACTCTGCATTCAGATGCTTATATCTTTCCTTTTCTCCTTGGCTTTTCGCTTCTCTTCTTTTCACAGATATTTGTAAGGCCTCCCCAAACAGCCATTTTGCCTTTTTCCTTTTCTTTTCCATGGGGATGGTCTTGATCCCTGTCTCCTGTACAATGTCACGAACTTCATTCCAGTTCATCAGGCACTCTATCTATCAGATCTAGGCCCTTAAATCTATTTCCCACTTCCACTGTATAATCATAAGGGATTTGATTGAGGTCATACCTGAATGGTCTAGTAGTTTTCCCTACTTTCTTCAATTTGAGTCTGAATTTGGTAATAAGGAGTTCATGATCTGAGCCACAGTCAGCTCCTGGTCTTGTTTTTGTTGACTGTATAGAGCTTCTCCATCTTTGGCTGCAAAGAATATAATCAATCTGATTTCGGTGTTGACCATCTGGTGATGTCCACATGTAGAGTCTTCTCTGATGTTGTTGAAAGAGGGTGTTTGCTATGACCAGAGCATTTTCTTGGCAAAACTCTATTAGTCTTTGCCTTGCTTCATTCTGCATTCCAAGGCCAAATTTGCCTGTTACTCCAGGTGTTTCTTGACTTCCTACCTTTGCATTCCAGTCCCCTATAATGAAAAGGACATCTTTTTTGGGTGTTAGTTCTAAAAGGTCTTGGAGGTCTTCATAGAACCGTTCAACTTCAGCTTCTTCAGCGTTACTGGTTGGGGCATAGACTTGGATTACCGTGACATTGAATGGTTTGCCTTGGAGATGAAAAGAGATCATTCTGTGGTTTTTGAGATTGCATCCAAGTACTGCATTTCAGACTCTTTTGTTGACCATGATGGCTACTCCAATTCTTCTGAGGGATTCCTGCCCGCAGTAGTAGATATAATGGTCATCTGAGTTAAATTCACCTATTCCAGTCCATTTTAGTTCACTGATTCCTAGAATGTCTATGTTCACTCTTGCCATCTCTTGTTTGACCACTTCCAATTTGCCTTGATTCATGGACCTGACATTCCAGGTTCCTATGCAATATTTCTCTTTACAGCAATGAAGATTCCCATAGCAAATATCAAAAAATACCCTTGGGCTTCTGATTGATTCACTAAGTTGTGTCTGACTTGTAGCAACCCCATGGACTGTAACCCACCAGGCTCTTCTGTTCATGAAATTTCCCAGGCAAGAATACTTGAGTAGGTTGCCATTTCCCTCTCCAGGCTTGTTGTCTGATTGGGAGAGAGTAAGTGAACCCCCTGGAATATACCAGACCATTGGGTCCTTCTTAGCAAGCCGTACCCTCAGGTGAAATCAATTAACCAGAGTATAACCTGCTTGAGGTACAGCTGACTCTTAGACAACACAGTTTTGAATTACTTAGGTCCACTTATATGTAGATTATTTCAATAAATGCATTAAAAAAAATTTGTAGCAATTTGAAGAAATCCACAAAAAACTCCACATAGCCTAAAAATATCAGAAAATAAGAAAAAATTTATGTCATTAATGCATAAAATATATGTAGACATACATATAACATACAAAGTACATATTGTTTATGTTAGTGTAAGGTTTCTGGTCAATAGTAGGCTATTAGCAAAGTTTTAAGGAATCAAAATTATATGTGGAGTTTTAATTGTGCAAAGGTTCAGCACCCCTAATCCCCATATTACTATTAATCAAGGGTCAACTGTATAATCAAGGTCTAAATGACCAATTTAAAGGAAATACCCAACTTCAAACCATTCTAACCATCCTGTCCTTTCTAATGATAGGGGGAGAAAAAAAAAAAAAAAACCTGAGAAACATTTGTCTAGAGGGACAGGATTTACTCAAAGGCTGAGACCAAATTATAGAGCTACAGAATACTCCCACATCTCATTACCATGCTACTAAAGGCCTATTTATGGAAGTTTCTTTATACAGTACATCATATCCAGCTATCAATAAAAAAAAATTATAAAGTTTACTGACCAAAATGGCAGAGTAGGAAGACCCTGAGCTTATCTTCTTCTGCAGGCACACCATAGTCACAGCAATTTACAGAGCAACTATCAACGAGAATGACCTGAATTCCTGGAGACAAGATTTTCCACAACAAAGCATAAAAAGAAGGAAGAATGAGACATGTAGGAGGGGAGGAAAGACAGTGTAGCCAAAACCTACCACCCACCCCAGGTAGGCAAACCACAAAAAGGGGCATAATCATAATTACAGAAGTTCTCCCCAAGGAATGAGGGATCAGAACCCTACCTCAGGGTCACCAGAGCAGGGGTCCTGCATCATGAAGATAAGGGCCAGAGCATCTGGCTTAGAAGACAACCTGTGATCATATACAGGAGAGCTCAGGGGCTGTAGGAAATGGACACTGTGTTCTTAAGGACACATAAAATCTCGCATGACCTGAGTCCCAGCACAGAGTCAGTAATTTGAAAGAAGTCTGGGTCATACCCACTTGCTAATCCCGAAGAAGCCTCCCAGAAAGGCAAAGAGCCACTGCGACTCCCTCCAGAGATATAAACACTGGCAGCAGCCATTTCGCTGAGCTTGTTCTATCAGGAGAACACTGGAGCGGCAAGTTCCATTTGGTGGTGGTCCTCCCTGCCGCCTGTCAACACTGGGGCCCATCCCCACCAGCTGACCAGTTAGTACCCAGGCCAGCTACCCCAGAGTCGAAGCATCCAGTCTCATGGGGACCCAACCGCACTCACCAGCAGGTTGGCACTAGCCCCAGGCTCTCACGAGGCCTCCAGTGAGCTGCCTCAGGATCTGGCACTACCTACCAGCTCGCCAAAACATGGTGCCCAGCCAGGCCCTGGGACCATCAGGCTACAAAGCCAGTTGTGTTGGAACCTGTGCCTCCCAGCAGCAAGGCACCCCCAGCCCTCAGACCCCTTAGGCCCAACAACAAGCTGCCCCAGGACCCGTGGGCCCACAACCAACCATACGTGAGTGCAGCCCCACCCACCAGTGGGTTAGCACCAACTCTGGAACCCCCAGCCCCTGCAGTCAACCTTAACAGGACGTGGCCCCAACCATCAACAGGCTGACACCAGTTCCACGACTCTCCCTGACTTGCAGCTGACTGTACCAGGATCCAGCCTTGCCCGACAGCAGTCAACAGTCTCCACCCAAGGCGGGGCCTGGCACCTACTGCAATAATTGGCCCCACCACCGCAGAAGCACTGACTCAGCCCATGTAGGGAGCACCACTAGACCTTATAGCTCCAGGAACCAGACAGAGTATGCCGTTGGGCCCTGAAAGACATCTCTTGCATAAGGTCACTTCATCAAGCCCAGGAAACACAGCACACCTGCCTACCACATACAAAGAAACACAGAGAAGTGGGAAAAACAAGGTGACAGGGGAATGTGTTCCAACCGAAAGTAAAAGATGAAATCTCAAAGAACTGAGAGGAGGCAAGCAATCTACCAAATAAAGAGTTCAAGATAATGATAATATCTCAGTGAACTATGGAGAAGAATGGATAAACACAGCTAAAAGTTTAAAAAGAGGTACACCAAAATTACTAATATTTACAGAGAAATTGGGCTTCCCAGGTGGCACAAGTGATAAAGAACCACCCCCCACCCTTCCCCTGCCAATGCAGGAGACATAAGAGATGTGGGTTGGATCCTTGGATCTAGAAGATCCCCTGGAGGAGGTCATAGCAACCCACTCTGATATTCTTGCTTGGAGAATCCCATGGACAGAGGAGCCTGGCAAGCTATAGTTCATAGGGTCACAGACAGCTGGACATGACTGAAGACTTAGCATGCATGCACAGAGAAACTATTAGTGAAAAAGACCCAAAACTATCAGAAAACAACTCCTACAACTAAAGATAAAAAGAAAGAACCACAACGAGATGTGCAGCATTTGAAGAGACACAGTGTGATTCAAGACCATACACCAGGGAGGGCAACATGCAAAACAGGAGGATAATCACAATTGCAGAAGCTCTCCTTAAGCAGTGAGGGCTCTAAGCCCCACACTGGGCTCCCCAAACTGAGAGGCTTGCACTAGAAAGATGAACACCCAGAACCTGGTTTTGAAGACCTCTGGGACTTATGTCTGGGAGAGCAAGAAGACTACAGGAAATAGATTCAACTCCTAAAAGGTGCCCACAAAAATCCGTGGGTACCAACCCTGCCCATTAGTGAGCTGGCAGTAACACTGGGGCCAGTCTCACCACCAGTGGACAGGAGCTGGACCCAGGACACCCCAGATCCCACTGTGTCCACACTGGCTAATACCAGTTCTAAGACCACTAGGACCCTGGAACTAGAGACCTTGGACCAGGATCTTCCCAACAGTGAGCCAGCACTAGACACTGGATGCCAGGGACACTGGCCCCACACACCAATAGGCCAAAACCAACCCTGAATCCCCAAGGTCATGCAGGCAGGAACTCTAGGCTCTGGCTCCATCCTGTAGTAACTTGCATTAACCCCGGGAAACCCTGGACCCAGAACCTGCCCTCTGATGGATGGATGGCAGCTCTGGGACCCCAGGCTCTTCAGTCAGAGACCCCAGTATCCAGCTCTGCACACCACTGGGCAGGCTTCAACCCTGGTCCTGGCCCCCAAACCAATAGGGGGACACCAGCCCCAGGACCACCCCAGCCCTGTAGCCAGCCATGGCAGGCTTCAGCTGTCCCACCATCAGGCTGATACCAGCTTCAAGACACCTCAGCAATCCGCCCCGGGATCTGGCCACACTCGCTATTAGAATGATACCAGCTTTGGGACAGACTGGACCAATGGGTAGTAACTAGAACAAGAATCACCCCCACCCCAGGGCTTCACAGCCAATCACCTCATAGCTCAGCCCCTACCCACCAGCACTTGGTGACCTCTTCACAAAAAGAGGCCTTGCAACCAATCAGAACAAGGATGAGCCATACCTCTAAGACAGTCCATCACAGTAAAAACCCACCACAACAGAGGGTTCAGGCAGTACACATCGAGGGCGCCCCTAGAGCATATAGGTCTGATGATTGGAGGCGAGTACGCTGCTCAGATGCATAGGATGTTTCCTACACATGGTCATTTTTCCAGGGTCAGGAAACATAACCAACCTACACAATACATGGAAATGAAAACACCAAAATTAGGCAAAACAAGGTGACAGGAAAATGCTCTAAATGAAGGAACAAGATAAAATCCTGGAAGATCTAAGTGAAATGGAGATAAGCAATGTGCAAAGAATTCAAGATAATGATTACAAAGATGCTCAAAGACTCAGAAGAAAATGAAATAAACAGAGTAAGAAGTTAAAAGTTTTTAACGGAGATTTAGAAAATATAAAGAGCCAAGCAGAGATGAAGAATACAATAAATTAAATTAAAAAAAATACACTAGAAGAAACCCACAGTAGATTAAATAATACAGAGAAAAAGATCAGCAATCTGGATGACAGGGTAGTAGAAATCACTGAAGCTGAATAGAAAAATGAATAAAATTAAAAAGTGAACAGTTTTAAGAAACCTCTAGGGCAACATCAAGTGTACTAACATTTCCATTATAGGGGTCCAGAAGGAGAAAAGAGAGGTAAAGGGGAAGAGAACATCCTCAAAGATTGAAAACAAGGAAGAAATTTAAAAATATCTTGAGACAAATGAAAATAAAAATACAACAATCCAAAATCTATGGGACACAGCAAAAGCAGTTCTAAGAGGAAAGTATATAGTGATACAAGCTTACGTCAGGAAACAAAAAAAAATCTCAGATAGCCTAATCTCATACCTAAAGGAAACAGAAAAAGAAAAAAATCAATAGTTAGTGAAAGGAAGAAGCAAAAAGGACCAGAGCAGAAATAAAGGAAATAGACACTAAGAAAAGATCAATGAAACTAAACTGGTTGTTTGAAAAGATAAAATTGACAAACCTTTTGCCAGATTCATCAAGAAGAGAGGGATCAAATCAATAAAATCAGAAATGAAGAATTTGCAACTCACAACATATAAATACAAAATACTGAAACCATATACAAGCTTCTGTGTCCTTGTCTTTTGAAGTAAAATGCTAACTCAAGAGTTAATGATTGGGAAATGTGAAGATGGAGAAACAAAGAGAGCTGTTGGTCTAGGGAACTGGTAACAATTTAGACTCTAATTCTGCCACACAACAGGATCACCAAACTCCCGGTTTCCTGAAAGGTATAGATAAAGGCCTGACACACATTCCGAAGCAGTTTTTACGGGAAGCAGACCACCCTGCAGATGAAAACTGCTGACCACAAAATCATAGACCCTAAACTAGTTGAAACCAGAAGGTTGATGATGCTTGAAACTTCACCTTGATGCCAACCAATCCAAGAACTCTCTGTGAGCTGATCACGCCCCACTCCTTGAACACTGAAACTCCTCTCTACCCTCTCCAGGGTGGGTCACCCAGTCTTCAGGGCTTTAATCCACTGTGGCCCCCTTTGCCTGGCAAAGCAATTAAAGCTTCTCTTTACTACTTCACCCAAAACTCTGTTTGTCACCAGTGAACAGAAGCTGAGTTTCTGCAACAGTATCATAAAAGTTTACTCTGAACAACTTTTTTGCCAATAAAGTGAACAACCTAGAAGAAATGGACAGATTCCTAGAAATCAACAATTTTCACAAAAAAGAAAATACAGACAAAAATCCATGGATGAAAATAGATTCAAAAATTCTCAACAAAATATTATTAAACTAAACATATATTAAAGGGCTTATACATTATGATCAAGTGGGATTTATTTTAGGGACTCAAGGGTGGTTCAACATCCACAAATCAGTACAGGTTATGCACATTAACAAACTGAAGAATAAAAATCATATGGTTAGCTCAACAGATGCAGAAAAAGCTTTTGAGAAAATTCAGTATACTTTTATGACAAAACTCTCAACAAAGTGGGCACAGAGGGAACATAGCTCAACATAATAAAGGCCATATATGATAAGCCCACAGCAAACATCATCCTCAATGGTGAAAATCTGAAAATACATCCTCTGTGAACTAGGAGCAAGACAAGGATTCCCACTCTTGACAAATCTATTTAGCATAGTAAGTCCTAGCCACAGCAATCAGATGAGGAAATGACACATGGCTCCAAACTGGAAAGGACAGAGTAAAAAGGTCAGTTTGCAAATGGTGTGATACTATATGTGCATGCGTACTAAGTCACTTCAGTCATGTCCAACTCTTTGCAACCCTTTGGACTATAGCCCACCAGGCTCCCCTGTCCAAGGGATTGTCCAGGCAAGAATACTGGAGTGGGTTGCCATGCCCTCCTCCAAGGGATCTTCCTGATCCAGGGATTGAACCTGCGTTGGCAGGCAGGTTCTTCATCACTAGCACTACGTGGGAAGCCTGATACTATGTGTAGAAAAATCTAAAGATGCCACCAAAAACTGTTAGAACACATCAATGAATTCAGTAAAGTTGCAGGATAGAAAAGAAATACAGAAATCTGTTGTGTTTCTTCACACTAAGAATGGACAATTAGAAAGAGAAATTCATAGAACAATTCTATTTACAAGAGCATCAAAAGAGTAAACTACCTAGGAATAAATCTAAAAAGGAGGTTAAAAAAAAAAATAGCCCATACTCAGAAAACTGTAAGATGTGATGAAAGAAGCTGAATATGAGACAAACAGATGGAAAAATATTGTGTACATGGACTGGAAAAATTAATATTGTTAAAATGATCATACTCCCCAGGGCAAATCTACAGATTTATGCAATCCTTATCAAAATACCAATGGCATTTTGCACAGAACTGGATGGTAGATGAGAGGTGGGCAAAGTAGGTGTAGGGGATTAAGAGCTACAAACTTCCAGTTACAAAATAAGTTATGCAGCTGTGGTATACAGCAAGGGTCCCCAAAGCCTGGGTCAGTCCATGGCCTGTTAGGAACTGGGCCACACTGCAGGAGGGGAGTGGTGGGTGAGCAAAGCTTCCTCTTTGTAAAGGGCTGTATGTACAGCCGTTCCCCGTTGTTGGCAATACTGCCTGAGCACCGCCTCCTGGCAGATCAGTGGCAGCATTAGACTCCCACAGGACTGTGAACCCTCCTGTGAACAGTGTTTGAGAGAGATCTATGTGGTGCGCTCCATAGGAGAATCCCACGCCTGATGATCTGCGGTGGACCTGAGGTGGTGATGCTAGCCCTGGGGAGTGAGTGAGTGGAAGTCGCTCAGTCATGTCTGACTCTTTGCCACCCCATGGACTATACAGTCCACGGAATTCTCCAGGCCAGAATATTGGAGTGGGTAGCCTTTCCCTTCTCCAGGGGATCTTGCCAACCCAGGGATCAAACCCAGGTCTCTCGCATTGCCGGTGGAGGTGGGCTCTTTATCGGCTGAGCCACAAGGGAAGCCCAATGCTGAGGAGCAGCTGCAAACACAGATTATCATTAGCGCAATAAATGTAATGCCCTCGAATAATCCCCAAACCATCCCTACCTACCACCCTCGGTCCATGGAAAAACTGTCTTCTGCAAAACTAGTCCTCGGTATCACAAATGTTGGGGACCACTGCTATACAGCTTAATGCATACGGTCAACAATATCATAACTTTGCATGGGGACATGCGTTTATTAGACATATCATGTTGTTCATTTCATAAAGAACCATATGTAAATGTCAAATTATGTGGTGCAACTAAAACTAACTTAATATTATTCACCAACTCTATTTCAATAAAAGTTACACAGAGTAGAGGACTCCCAACAGTATTATCAGATCAATTCTCCTTTATATTTGAGGGTAAGGTTAAAATGAGAAGCTTATTATTTTTCAATACCACCCCCCTCTACTGGGACTATACCTCTTTGGAGGAAAAAACACATGGCCTTGCCCTTCACAGCTTTGTGAACACAGAAAAGCCACCTGAGTCCAAGGGCAGGATGAGATCTGGGAAGGTATATGCATCCTATCTGTTCAGCCCAGGCCCAATCTCTCTATACCCAAGTGTCGAAACAGTTACCTCTTCAATTGCAAGGATTAGAATCATAGAAGTGTTGTGTGTGTGTGTGTTTTTTTTTCCCCAAGCATGTAGAGTTCCTGGCCCATTTCTACATATTAAAAATAGATGCCTGGTCTTCAGCAGTTACTGAATTTTTCTATAATTCAGTATCCCCACCTGAAAAATTAAGATAATGATAGTTTCTGTTATTGGGTTGTTTGAGGATTATAAAGATATTTTTCTTTCACTTCTTCGAATTATTGTTTTCATATAAAGCTACTTATGAGCTATTAAGTTTTAATAATGGATTTAAATTTTTTATGATCATTTATTTCATTTAAATTTTGAAAAGACTTTCCTATTTCATCATTTGCTCACATATATCATTGAGACTGTTGATTTTCCTCTTCTGTCTCAGATTCTAAATTTTAAATACAAATCATGGGGCCATCTTTGAAAGCTGTTTTAAGATAATTCATAGTCAAGTGGAGGTTCCCTCAGGACTGGCTGTCTTTCTCACTGCTGGACCTCAGATCTGTGCTGTGTTTCTAGCAAAACCGGCTTCTGGGTGATCACGAGTCGGGCAGTGCAATTTGACCTGGTCACGGCTGAAATGGATTGCTAAGAAGTAATAGGTAATTCGACCTAATTTGGCCTGAGCTTCTCATCAGCTGAGATGAGATTACCAATTGAGGACAATTATGGAGGGTGATTTGGTACTTCTGACCTACAGTCAGCTGGAGGCTGGAGTTGGATCATCTCACCTACGAAATTTCCCACAGGACTTCCAGATAATGGTTTTAAATGCTAATTACTACATGTAGTCAATGCTCTGATAAAATTGAAAGCATTTTGATTTATGATGGATATTAAGTCAGAGCAAGAATTAAACCCAGTAGATTTACAGGATTGAAACATACTCAGAAGGTTTGGGAATAAAAACTGCAAAGCCCCTCCTTTTCAACAGTCGTATTTATTTCAGCTCAAAAACATTTTCTACATAGTACTGTCAGTAATATCACTGTAGAAATGGACCTGATTCTATCCAAATCTGCAGTTTTTTCTTTTTTGTTAAATATGTATAAATATCTTCTCCAACTTGGCAGCAATTCTGGCACAGTCAGAAATAGGATGAGCTCCTATGTAGGAAATTTGAGTGTTTAGGGAGGCCCAGCTCGGAGCTAAACAGAATTTGAAAGGCAAGGCCAGTCTGTGAAAAGTTCTTCCTGAATCTACCTAGCTGAAAGCATATCAAAGGATCCACAGATAGAGATCAAGACTTTCTAGCCTCAGATTCACCCTACCCTAAAGCTGGCCCTTTAGATCACATATTCAAATATCAGAGCTGTGAGATGAGCCTGGTCATGGGTATCAAGATAAATGGAATTCAGTGAAATTCTGACCACTTTTGGCCTGTTAAAGTGCTCGATTACTTAACATCTATTAAGTTCCAGCTTCTGTAAAATCGAGGATTATAGCACTAATTCTTCATACAGTTGTTACAAACACTACATGAGTTAAGTGCCTAACACAGAATGAATATTCAGTGTATACAAACAAAACCATTCTCCCTTCAGGAAGAGCCAGGATACCTGAGTTTGGGTTTTGGTTTTGCCGTTATGTATTCTCACATAGAAACATTTCAGCCTCTAGGTTTCACATTCTTCCTCTTTAAAATAATATGGTAAAGCTATATTAGAGCTTTTCAAGCTGTTTGAAGGAACTGTTATATTTTACACACACACACAAATGCCTCAGAGTGTATGAATCAAGTTTTTCTTTCAAAAAATATTTTTAAAACTGTAATAGGGAAATACGTATGTGGAATATGTACACAAATTTCACCATATTGATGGAACCTAATACTATGTAAATGTTCTGCTTTGAACTTGTAAAATTGGCTTACCTCATGTCCATTTCAAGCAGAGGTGGTCCCCATCAGGTTGCATTTGAAATAAAGGATTTATGACACTACTAAAACATTTTGAATGCCACAGAGCTAATGCTTTCAGAGGATCCATGTGGCCTATGATTCCAAATAACTGGTTTTCTTAAGTTCAATGAAATAAAAATAAATACAAATGTTCCTTACGACTCCCTTGGTACACTAAATGTTTCAGTATACTGAGTATTTGAAAGTCAGAATCTTCAGCATCTCTCCCAGATGTGAAAGAAATGCTCCCTTAGATCACATTGGATGTTTGTTTAGCTATTTAGTCACAAAGAATATATGTAACATGGCAATTAATGCAGCAATACTATCCCAATTAGAAAACTGAAACAACTTAAAGGTGCAGATGTTTCTTCCTGCATTATTTAAAAATAACAATAACCAGGTAATGACAGTCATCACTGTTCTATGGAAACTGCAGTCTGAGTTTCAGTGTAGGGTTTATTTTAAAGGACACTCCGGCCCAGGGTTTCTGGGTGATATGAATTATTCTTATTTCCATGTACACGTGAAAAACAAAGACTATAGAACAATAACTATAAACTCTGAGAAGGATTTACATGTTTCCAGCCTATTGCTTAACTAGTACAAAACAGAATTGTCATTGTTTTTTAGTGGACATTCTTTAAAAATGAAGTTAGTTTGTCTTTTAGGGACTATTTTCATAAACCAGTCTCTGGTTAAGTCCCTATGGAAAACATATTTCATTTATGAACTCTTTCTATGCCTCTCTGTTTGAATACAAAGGTAATTGATTTTATAAGACCAATTGTTTGAACAGATTAGTTTATTGAATTAATCTTTTAAGATTACTATGCTTTATTTGTTTTCCATGAAGTCTTTCCTTATAAAGCTTGAGTATGGAAAAAATGCATATTGCTTTTAAATTAGGGAACTCAATACCCCCTTTACACATTTCGCTTTATTGAACATAGACCAGTACATAACACAATTCATCTTGTTTCTATCTGTCTCTGACTTTAAAAGGCCACAATGTGCCCTATTAAGTGTAAGAATTGTGTCTTTCTCATATAACTTATATGGCTTTACCCAAAGTCATAATTAAACATTGACTTGTATACTAACATACTTTCTTCACTCTTCCAAAATTTTACAAGGATAAGTAGCAACACAATACTTCATAGATGACAGTCCTCACCATTCCCAGAAGGCTTTCCAAATGGTGATGTTTCCATGATATTTCAAGTTTTCTGATTTTCTGGCACATTTTGTGCCATGAAACTTCAAAACTGAACTGGTCTCACTCTCCTGGACGTATCAATAGAAACCTTTTCCTTTCATTTTCAAACAGATAGAAACCTCTCTTTCCATTTTCAAAACTCTGCTGACAATGTATATCTAGTAATACAATTTTGTGTTGTTGTTCAGCCATGAAGTTGTGTCCAACTCTTTGTGACTCCATGGACTGCAGCACGCCAGGATTTCCTGTCCTTCACCATCTCCCGGAGTTTGTTCAAACTCATGTCCATTGAGTGGGTGATGCCATTCAGCTTTCTCATCCTCTGTTCCTCCCTTCTCCTCCTGCTCTCAAACTTTCCCAGCATCAGGGTCCTTTTCAATGAGTTGGCTCTTTGCATCAGGTGGCTAATGTATTGGAGCTTCAGCTTCAGCATCGTCCTTCCAATGAATATTCAGGGTTGATTCTCTTTTGGATTGACTGGTTTGATTTCCTTGCTGATCAAAGGACTGTCAATAGTCTTCTCCAGCACCACAGTTTGAAAGCAAATTCTTTGGTGCTCTGCCTTGTTTATGGTACAATTCTCACATCCATATATGACTACTAAAAAAACCCCATAGCTTTGACTATATGCACCTTTGACAGCAAAATGATGTCTCTGTTTTTTAACATGTTCTCTAGGTTTTTCACAGCTTTTCTTCCAAGGAACAAGCGTTTTTTAAGTTCATGGCTGCAGTGACTGTCCGCAGTGATTTTGGAGCCCAAGAAAATAAAGTCTCTCACTGTTCCCATTGTTTCCCCATCTATTTGCCATGAAGTGATGGGACCAGATGCCATAATCTTAATTTTTTGAATGTTTAGTTTTAACCCAACTTTTTCATTCTCCTCTTTCCCTTCATCAAGAGACTCTTTATTTCCTCTTTGCTTTCTACCCTAAGGGTGACATCATCTGCATATGTGAGGTTATTGATATTTCTCCTGGCAATCTGAATTCTAGCTTTTGATTCACCCAGCCCAGTGTTTCTCATGGTGTACTTTGCAGAGGGGCTTCCCAGGTGGCACAGTGGTAAAGAATCCAATTGTCAATGCAGGAGACGCAAGAGACCCAGATTCTATTTGCATATAAGTTAAATAAGCAGGATGACAATATGTAGCTTTAACATACTCCTTTCCCAATTTTGAACTAGTCCATTGTTCCATGTCTGGTTCTAACTGTTGTTTCTTGACATACATGCCAGTTTTTCAGGAGGCAGGTAAGGTGGTATGATATTCCCCTCTCTTTAATAATTTTCCACATTTTTTGTGATCTACATAGCTAATTACATTAAATACTAGATACTTCTAATCCACAAACTTTCAAGTTTTCCTAAGTCATAAGGATCATTTGCAACAGTTGTACAAGCCAATAAAGGTTTCCAAAGATATATTGAACACACTATGTATCAAAATATGTACACAAACTCACAAATCTTGAAAGCACTTATGAAAGTGAAGGAAAGTGAAAGCGAAAGTTGCTCAGTTGTGTCTGACTCTTTGTGACCCCATGGACTATACAGTCCATGGAATTTTCCAGGCCAGAATACTGGAGTGGGTAGCCATTCCCTTCTCCAGGGGATCTTCCCAACCCAGGAATCAAACCCAGGTCTCCCGCATTGCAGGTGGATTCTTTACCAGCTGAGCCACCAGGGAAGCTCATCATGAAGGCTCAATTAATACAGTCATGTGACTTAAGTCTGCTCAGCTATAGATCCAATACTAGCTGTTCTCTGCCTCTGAGAATATGGTAAATTTTGGGATGGAACGGGGGAAGACTTGGAGGACAGGCATATTCTGGGGGGAAATGAGGTAGAAGAATTCATTCCACAAGAGATGCTGAAGATACTGCCATTCTATCCCTAGTTTCTCCCACCCTGCTCCTTGCCAGGAGTTTCCTCTGTGGGACACATGAGATCACAGTAGCCCCAGCTTTTTGATTGCTTGTTGGTTCATTTGTTTATTTTGTGGTGCTTACAGGATCTTGGTTCCCTGACCAGGGGTTGAACCCAGGCTAACACAGTGAAAGCACTGAGTCTTAACCGCTGGACCTCCAGGGAATTCTCTGTGACAGCCCCAGGGGTTGAGAAGACTTCCAAGGGTGATGACCAGAGGAAGTGTCAGAGTCTCCAGCTGGGGCCCCATGAAGAGAGCAACATTATTTTAAAGACACCAGTCCATCTTAAAGGTGATCAGTCCCGAATATTCTTTGGAAGGACTGATGCTGAAGCTGAAGCTCCAATACTTTGGCCACCTGATGTGAAGAACTGACTCATTTGAAAAGACCCTCATGCTGGGAAAGATTGAGGGCAGAAGGAGAAGGGGATGACAGGATGACATGGTTGAATGGCATCACCAACTCAATGGACATGAGTTTTAACAAACTCCGGGAGTTGGTGATGGACAGGGAGACCTGGCGTGCTGCAGTCCATGGGGTCGCAAAGAATCGGACACGACTGAGCAGCTGAACTGAAATGGACTGAACCTACTTAGGGTGACCATCCATCTCAGTTTACCCAGAACCATCATGGCTGTAGCACTCAAAGTTCCAAATCATGAGACCCCTCATTCCCTAAGCAAACCAGAACTGTCACTGCCCGCCATGTTTCTGACCAGGCCTGCCTTCCAATATGACCACAAAGTATGGCTGACCTCTTTCTAACCATGTCTGCTCTTGGGCTAATACTTTCACATGCAAAAGATATATACTCACAAGAGTGTGTATTTGTGTTTGTGATAGCATGATGAAAAAAAGGAATGCATTTGGTATTTTAGAAAAGCAGACTCTTGCAGACTCAAACTACAGGTAGCAAAATGATCTGAACTGAGCCACAATTTCTACTCATAGGAAGTATGCTCAGGAGCACCCTGAAGTATCAAAGATGTATACCTTTGTGTGTGTGTAGGCCCATGTGACCTTTTACCTAAAATGTTCTCTTTTTTTTTACATTATAGGTACATAATAACTATACCATGGCACAAATGTGATATTGAAAGTACATTGCTGTACTAACCTGAGCTCTGGGCCAAATTTCCTGACTAAACATGTTGCTTATTGCCACTTAAATAACTAAGTGGCAAAACGTTTGTTTTCTTGGATTAAATCTGTGTACAATTTCCTGACAAAGAGGATAGAATTAGCTTGAAGGTGAATCTTTGATCAGAAAACATCTGGAGAAAACACACAGACTAGAGAGTAAACAAGTAAGGCTACTCTTAGACATGGAGTCAAGAAACTAACAAATAGCATTTCTCAGTTGCATAATGATCAGACCTCATCCTGTGAAGGGGGCTAGGTGGATGCCGGGCCTGCTGTTAACAAACTGGACCCAATTTTAGTTTCACACTGTCCTTTTCTGAAGATTATCTTCATTCTCATATGCTTGTAATTTTGTGGTATATAATACCACTGGAGAATGTTAATAGACCCTCATTACTAGAACCACATGTTGGAGATTTGATTTTAACATGTAACACTGGGCTGAATAAATCTGATTATAAGGTATCCTATTTAAAACTTAAAATCCTAAAAGCTATTTAAAATCCTAAAAGATGATGCTATTAAAGTGCTGCACTCAATATCGCAGCAAATATGGAAAACTCAGTAGTGGCCACAGGACTGGAAAAGGTCAGTTTTCATTCCAATCCTAAAGAAAGGCAACACCAAAAAATGTTCAAACTACCATACAATTGCACTCATTTCATATGATAGCAAGGATATGCTCAAAATCTTTCAAGCAGTATGTGAACTGAGAACTTCTAAACATACAAGCTAGATTTTGAAGAGGCAGAGGAACCAGAGATTAAATTGCCAGCATTCACTGAATCATGGAAAAAGCAAGGGTGTTCCAGACAAACGTCTGCCTCATTGAATACACTAAAGCCTTTGACTCTCTGGACCACAACAAACTGTGGAAAATTCTTAAAGAGTTTTGTCTCCTGAGAAAACTGTATGCCGGTCAAGAAGCAACAGTTAACAACTGGCGATGGAACAACTGACTGGTTCCCAACTGGAAAAGAAGCACAGCAAGGCTGTATATTATCACCCTGCTTATTTAACTTCAGTGTAGAGTACATCATGAGAAATGCCAGACTGCATGAATCACAAGCTGGATCAAGATTGCTGGAAGAAATATCAACAGTCTTAGATATGCAGATGATACAACTCTAATGACAGAAAATGAAGAGGAACTAAAGAGCCTCTTAATGAAGGTGAAAGAGGAGAGTGAAAAAGCAAGCTTAAAACTCACCGTTCAAAAAACTAAGGTCATGGCATCTAGTCCCATCACTTTGTGGCAAATAGATGGGGAAAAAGTGGAAATAGAGATTTTATTTTCTTGGGCTCCAAAACCACTGTGGATGATAACTGCAGGAACAAAATTAAAAGACACTTGCTCCAGAATAAAAGCTATGATAAACCTAGACAATGTATTAAAAAGCAGAGACATCATTTTGCTGACAAAGGTCCCTATAGTCAAAGCTGTGGTTTTTCCGGTAGTCATGTACGGATGTGAGAGTTGGACCATGGATAAGGCTGAGCACCAAAGAATTGATGCTTTCAAATTGTGGTGCTGGAGAAGACTCTTGAGAGGCCCTTAAACAGCAAGGAAATCAAACCAGTCAATCCTAAAGAAAATCAACCTTGAATATCCATTGGAAAGATTGATACTGATGCTAAAGCTACAATACACTTTGGCCACCTGATGCAAAGAGCCAACTCATTGGAAAGAACTCTGATGCTGGAAAGATTGTAGGCAAAAGGAAAAGGGGGCAACTTAGGATGAGATGGCTAAACAGCATCACCAACTCAACGGACATGAATTTGAACAAACTATGGGTGATAGTGGAGGACACAGTAGCCTGGCTTGCTATAGGCCATGGGGTTGCAGATAGTCAGATAGGACTTGGGGACTGAACAACAACAGAAATATTCAGCCAGTCAGTTATGCCTAAATTGTGTGCAGTAAAAATCTCCAAGTTTACACACAGTTCACACCAGTCATTTCCAGTAAGCTTATTAACATTAATGATTTGGCTGAAAAGTTACTCACTCTCATGTGGTTGGGACCCCTTGGAGGATACACAGATTTGTATATGCCATGTTATATGCCATGAGGAGACTTTATACAAAACAGAAGGGCTCTTGGACATTTCTGACTCAAATGGCAGTGGTATAAGTCTCCCTTTTGATGAGAAAATGTTAGCTACCATGCAAAATTCACTGCGCACTTTCCAAAATTCTGGAAAATCTGTATAACATACTAGAAGACAGGAGGTAACAGGTGGCAAATTCCGCAAAGCAAAAAAGACCATACATGAAATGCACTAGGAGAAAAGCTTCAGTTGTTAATTTTAAAGGTGTATATAAAACATCTGCTAAATCCTTGGCATAGTACAAAACACTAAAAATTACCAGGAAATATTTTTGCCTAAATACCTTGTGTTTAAGTAGAGAAGATGGAATATTTTTGATGAGAAACAAATTAAAAAAGCATAGATTAGTTGCTATGAGAGTTGAGATGTTAGACTTTCCTTCCTTCCTTTTTTTTTAATTTCTTCCTCCCTCCCTCCCTCTCTCTTTCTTTCTTTTATTCTTCCCTTTCTTTGTCTATTTTTCCTGTTCAGGCTTTCAGGAAAAATTTACTAAAAAGTATTTCTGTTTTGTGATGATAAGATAATGTTATATATATGTCTAAAAATCCAGAGTAGAAAACCTATTTAAATGAAAAAAATAAATCTCAAGTTTCTCTCCCTAAAAGCACCTCATTTTTGCCAGTTATTCTGTGTATCTTCAGATAATCAATTTATGGGCAAACATTTGTACATATTTCATCTTTTTCTTTTTATATAAATAGAAGCATCATTTATACACCATTTTGCCCCTGTTTTTTTTAATTAATATATTTAAAAACTGTAAGTATATTTAATTAGTATAATTTTAGTATAGGAATATGTCTTTTTGCCATATGTGCTGCAAATATTTTTCCCAGTTTATCATCTGTCTATTGACTTTGTTTAAGTATTTTTACCACAAAGAATTTAAAATATTTTATCGGATCAAATTTGTCAGTTTTTAAATAACTTCTATGTTAGGGTTCGTTTGTGGTTTTTTTTGTGAATCTTTCTCAAAAAAAAAAAAATAGTAACACCAATTTTGGAATATCTGATCTCTCTTTGCCCACTGATACAAAGTGCCAAGAATGTTAGTTTTGGAATTTTCAGGGAAAGAAACGATAAAACTTTCAGTTCAGTCAGTTCAGTTCAGTTGCTCAGTCATGTCCGACTCTTTGTGACCCCATGAATCGCAGCACGCCAGGCCTCTTTGTCCATCATCAACTCCCGCAGTTCACTCAGACTCACGTCCATCGAGTCCGTGATGCCATCCAGCCATCTCATCCTCTGTCACTCCCTTCTCCTCCTGCCCCCAATCCCTCCCAGCATCAGAGTCTTTTCCAATGAGTCAACTCTCTTTGCATGAGATGGCCAAAGTACTGGAGTTTCAGCTTTAGCGTCATTCCTTCCAAAGAAATCCCAGGGCTGATCTCCTTCAGAATGGACTGGTTGGATCTCCTTGCAGTCCAAGGGACTCTCAAGAATCTTCTCCAACATCACAGTTCAAAAGCATCAATTCTTTGGCGCTCAGCCTTCTTCACAGTCCAACTCTCACATCCATACATGACTATTGGAAAAACCATAGACTTGACTAGATGGACCTTAGTCGGCAAAGTAATGTCTCTGCTTTTCAATATGCTATCTAGGATAAACGTTCAGGCAGATGGAATGATATGAAACAAGGAAGTCTATACTAGCCTTCTGACCCTTCAACCTGCTTCCATTGTTGTATTTCAACTTTTCAGAGAAATTTCCTCTGGAAACAGCCACCAGCCCTGCCACAACAGCACTGAATCAGTCCTGTCGACCAGATGGGGTGGAAACGTTTCCCAGACGCTGGCACAGTCCGTTCTCACATCAGCTCCAGAGAGCAACTGCCTTCAGTGTGGAGGTGAGGAACCTGAGGGAGTGAAGGACTAAGAAACTTTACTAAGACAGCATGGTCAGCAGACATTACAACACAGGCCTGAGCTAACTACGCAGATTCTGGTTGTGTATCTGCAACATAATGAATAAAAGTATTGATAACTTAGTTCATGTTATACACGGGAAAAGATGAGCAACAGGGCTAATATGCTGAAAGGAAATAAAAATGTCGAGGAATTTGATATCTTTTAATGTTAACAGTTACGTCCTGAAGGAGATCAGTCCTGGGTGTTCATTGGAAGGACTGATGCTGAAGCTGAAACTCCAATACTTTGGACACATGATGCAAAGAGCCGACTCATTTGAAAAGACCCTGATGCTGGGAGGGATTGGGGGCAGGAGGAGAAGGGGACGACAGAGGATGAGACGGCTGGATGGCATCACTGACTCGATGGACATGAGTTTGGGTGGACTCCAGGAGTTGGTGATGGACAGGGAGGCCTGGCGTGCTGCAGTTCATGGGGTCGCAAAGAGTCGGACGTGACTGAGTGACTGAACTGAACTGAACTGAATGTAACAGTGATACAGTAAAAGTTGAAGATGAGAGTTAATGTCAGAATGGGAGGTGAAGTAATCCCAGTACTGACAGGACTCAGGGTTTGCTAACAGGCATAGGTGAACCTCAATAACGGTGAAAGTGAAACTCGCTCAGTCCTGACTGAGCAACTCTGTGACCTCTTTGTGACCCCATGGACTATACAGTCCATGGAATTCTCCAGGTTAGTATACTGGAGTAGGTAGCCCTTCCCTTCTCCAGGGCATCTTTCCAACCCAGGGATCGAACCCAGGTCTCCTGCATTGCAGATGGATTCTTTACCAACTGAGCTATCAGGGAATAATGTCATAAATTCAGGAGGCTTCTTTGAATGATGGAACATTAAAAGAAACTGTGAAGTTTCATAGATTGCCACGGTAAAGGGGGAAGACTCTGAGTCAGAGAAATACTGACTGGGGCAGTGAGGTCAAAATGACGGGATAGCCTGATGATATAAGCCTTGAAAGTGAATAAATAGATACACCTTGGGATAAAGGGAGAATGTTTGAGATGAATTCTTTAATGAAATTAGTACTTCATTAGAGAAAATTATGTATAAAAAGATACGGATACCTACCACAAGGACTACTGCAATTTTAATAAATATATCTAAACACTTTTCAGTGTCAACAATGATCATTTATTCATCCTAATAACTTTTCCTCTCAAGAGCAGAGTTTGAGTATGTTTTTGCTTCTTTTCTGTTGCTCATCACCAGATTATTATTAATCCTTTCTTGTATCGTGGCAGTCCTTAAACTACCCTTCCTCAATATGGTGGTTTTAAAACACATACAGGTCTAATACCTCTTCGTCTGAATTTGACCTGGTGTTACCTACTCACTACTAAAGAAGATAAGGTTTTGTATGACTTCTGAGGCCAGGTTGTAGGAGACACGGCTTCCACCCAGTTTGCTTTCTTAGGATGATTGCTCTTAGAACCTAGCTTCCGTGCTTTGAGCTCAAGCCATGCAGAGAGGTTACATCAAGGTGTTTCAGCTGACAGTCTCAGCTGAGGCCCCAGCTGTTACCCAGCGCCAACTCCTTAAGATGAGTGAAGAAGCCATTTAGATGCCTCTACCTCCATTAATCACCTGACTGCAACCATATTAGAAACCCTAAATGAGAAGCTGAGCTGAGTCAATCTGATAACTGTCATATAAATTAATAATAAATGATCATTGCTGTTTTATACCACTAAAGTTTATGGTGTTTTCTTTTTCTGTAGCTATATAGTCAGAACAATCAAACATTGAACTAAACTTCAAAGCTACACTATCAATAATTATTTAGACATAGCAAGCTTTGTTGATTTATTTGATTGATTCTATACCCCATGTCATACTTTTCTCATTTTGTTGGAATGCATACTCAAGTTTGTTTTACTCCCAGAATGAGATCTATGTCCTTGCATGTCTGCAAAATACTTGAATGACAGGTTAACCTTTTATAAAATCCTAGGTGCAAATTTTTTTCTTTTATTAGCATAATTCTTGCCTGGAGAATCCCAGGGACAGGGGAGCCTGGTGGGCAGCCGTCTATGGGGTTGCACAGAGTTGGACACGACTGAAGCGACTTAGCAGCAGCAGCAGCAGCAGCAGCATAGTTTGATAGATAAGAGTTCTGATTCTGGTGTTATAGTCCTCCTCCAAGGTTGCTGATAGGTTCCTTTTTTTTCTTCAGCCTTGGCATTTGGAAAATTCTCCAGGACATTTAAAGATCTTCCTTCTACTTGGCATGCTCTTCTCTCAGAATTTTCACGGCTGGCACTTTCTTGCCATTCAGATCTTATAGCAAATATTGCTTCCTCAGAGACACCTTTGTTGACATCCTGTGTAAAGTGGCTTTGTACAGTTATCACCTCATTTTCCATATGACTTTCTTCAGAGAGTTTATTGGTTTTTAATTTTGGCTATATTTGTTAATTCATTAATTCTATCTTTTTCTTTAGGGTAAGGTGAAGTAAGTAAAGTCACTCAGTCGTGTCCGACTCTTTGTGACCCCGTGTACTGCAGCCCACCAGGCTCCTCAGTCCATCTTTAGGGTAGATGACCCATAAAAGCTGAATTTGGCCTTTTTGCTTTATGACTATATCTCTAACATATCTAACATATAATAAAATATTGAATAAAATATTTGATAAAGAATGAGTGAGTGAATTTGCTTTATTTCATTTTACTACTAGATAGTTATCTTTTCGATATGAAGACTCCTAATTTCAACCTCATCCTTTTAAAAAAAACACCTATTTCTCTTTTGATTGTTTACATTTCTCATTCCTCTTCTCTCCTAGATGAGAAATATTAGATACCCTGGAACTGCCCTCAATATCTCCTAAAAGTTTTTCTTTATAATTTTCATTTATTTCACCCTGACATATGTGCTGAAATATTTTCCTGTTTTTATTTCACTCAAGAGGAATTCCTTTTTTATTGAAATATAGTGATGCACAATATTATCTTCAAGTATCAAATCATAGTAGTGACTTGACATTTGCAATGTGTTATGAAATGTTCACTATAAGACTAGTAACCATCTGTCCCCATGCAAAGTTATTACACCATTGTTGACCATATTCCTTTTACTGTATATTTCATCCCATGTCTTACTTATTTTATAACTAAAATACTTTAGTTTACATTCTTTAGCTATGTCCATTCACTTACTCAGTTCTTTTATTAATTTTTAAAAATTTTAGCAAATATGTTTAATTTTCAAGAATCCTTTACTTTCTCTGATTGCTATTTTTAATTGAATTTTGTTTCACTTTATGAATTCAGTGTCTTTTTGACTCTCTCTGAAATAACTAAAATTTTAATTTTTATTTTTAAAATTTCTTTTCTGTACATCTATTTCCTAGAAGTATTTGTCTTTAGTTCCTCTTTCGTATGGCCTTCCTTAGCTCTCTGATGGTCTCTGTTTTCTAGGACTTGGTAAGCAAAGGAATACATTGATTAGTTTAAGTAACTAGGTTATGTTTCCTCCAAAGTTGTGTCATCCCAATTCACCTATTTTCCCACATATACTTTAAATTCCATTTGTCTGAGAATGATACTCAGTGATCTATATTAACAGATAAAGATGCAGGTATAGACACCTAACAAGATGACCGCTAAAATTTCAATAAACACTTAAATATTTTTTTTCTGTCAACATCCATCAATTTTTTAACCCCTCTAATTTTTCTTCTAAATAAGAATTGGAGTAATGCTTTAATATTTTGCAGCACTGCTATAAATGTGCTCTTTTAAACACCTTTCCAGTAACTTAAATGGAAAGTTGGAAGGGAGGGGAAGTAAAATAATAAAGTGCGCCAAGTGATTTACTTCATCTGGAAAATAGAGCTGCCAGACTTGCACTATTATTATTAGTTTAGTCAGGCTTCATCCATCTTAAATTTATTTCACTCCAGTTTCTATCACCAACAGTATATTGAGATTACTCTTCCTACCATCTCCATTGACCAAAAATTGGGTTGATTCTCTTTTCTCCAATTGGTGCTTAATTGGAAAAATCTTTCCTGCTTCTAAATAACTCTTCTCACTCAAAGATCGTGTGGCAGTATTTTCTTTTAATTTCTCTGTTTTTATTTTATTGACTCCTGCCCATTGGTGGCTCAGGGGTAAAGAATAAACCTGCCAATATAGGGGGCGAGGGCTTGATCCCTGGGTCAGGAAAATTCCAGGGAGAAGGAAATGGCAACCCATTCCAGTTTTCTCACCTGGGAAACCCCACGGACAGAGGAGCCTGGTGGGCTACAGGCCATGGGGTCCCGAAAGAGTCAGACATGACTTGGCAGCTAAACAGCAACAACCTGCCCATCACTTAGTTCCAAGATGCAGCTGAGCAATGGGTCCAAATCCGTGTGCTGATGAGTCGCTGGACCTCTTCAGCTCTCTTTGCTGCTGCTGCTGCTAAGTCACTTCAGTCGTGTCCGACTCTGTGTGACCCCATGGATGGCAGCCCACGAGACTCCCCTGTCCCTGGTATTCTTCAGGCAAGAACACCGGTGTGGGTTGCCGTTTCCTTCTCCAATGCATGAAAGTGAAAGTGAAGTCGCTCAGTCATGTTCCCGACTCTTAGCAACCCCATGGACTGCAGCCTACCAGGCTCCTCTATCCATGGGATTTTCCAGACAAGAGTACTGGAGTGGGGTGCCATTGCCCAGTTTACAGATAAACCCTGCTCTGTCCATGTTGGTTTCTTCACAAGTCCCTCAAGCCTGTCCTGTGTATTCCAGACTCAGAGTGGCTTCCATTATGCATCCCACAGGACATATCTGCCCCCTTGACTAGCTCGCCTCATCCCATCTGTCTTACAAACTTTTTGAGGCCAACTTTCTATTTTCTATGAAGCGTTTCCAGGAAATTCCACCAGCATTTCCCTTGAATATTTTAAGCTTCTCTAGCTGAATAGTCATTTATTATTTACCATAAATTATCATTTATTATTAATTCTGAATTTATATTCCACTTCTTTGGTTAATTTCTTTAAGAGCAGAGTTTGTCTTACATGTAAAGACTTTTTGTCCCCACCCCCATGTAATTTTGTAATATGTACCCAGAAAGTACCAACTTTGCCATTGAAATAGTAAGTAGTCATAGTGTTAGTCACTCAGTCATGTCCAACTCTTTGCGACCCCTTGGACTGTGGCCTGCCAGGCTCCTCTGTCCATGGGATTCTCCAGGCAAGAATACCAGAGTGGATTGCCATTCCCTTCTCCAGAGGATCTTTCCAACCCAGGGATCAAACCCAGGTCTCCTGCATTGCAGGCAGATTCTTTACTATCTGAGCTACAGGGAAGACGCATGTGAGCAAACGAGAAATCAATTGATCTGTATTTTTTGGCCAGGACGAAAAAGGTGAAAAGTTTGGAGTTAAGGATTAGGTCTGCCTTTGAATAGCTACTGTGAAAAGCATAAATATTTTTACAATGACTTAGTAGGAAAAGGCTTCCCTGGAGGCTCAGATGGTTAAGAATCTGCCTGCAATGCAGGAGACCTGGCTTCGATCCCTAGGTCAGAAAGATCCTCTGGAGAAGGGAATAGCCATCCACTCCTGCATTCTTGCCTGGAGAATCTCATGGACCGAGGAGCCTGGCTGGTGACAGTCTCTGGGTCACAAAGAGTTGGATATGACGAGCAAGCAACACACACACACAGTAGGAAAAGCACATTAGCCTAGTTAACATGGTTTTAAATAGTTAGCACTTGGATGGATTTTTCTTTGTTTGTTTTTTGTTGTTTTAGATTCTCGCTTTACCACATAGCACTGGAGTATCAGTGCTCCTCTGTCCATGGGATTCTCCAAGCCAGAATACTGGAGTGGGTAGCCTTTTCCTCCTCCAGGTGGTCTTCCCAACCCAGGGATCAAACCCAGGTCTCCTGCATTGCAGGTGGATTCTTTACCAGCTGAGCTATCAGGAAAGCCCTATGTATTATTAGGTTAGATATTAAATGAAGGAATATTTATATAATTTCTAGAAACTATCTTTGTAAAAATAAAATTATGTTGTCATTGAACTGAACTCCACTATTTTTCAGGCTTCCTATGATTCCATGGTCCAAGCAGCAGAAAAATTTGGGTGTATATCTGGTTTGGAATCTGGACACAGACTCTAAAGCTGCTTAACACTGCTTGTAATACAAATATGCACTTTCAAGACAACTTTTTCTACTGAATAAATTTTCCATTTTCATTCTGTAGAACTGCTAAGAAAATTCTTCTGAATAAAAAGATATTTCTGTCAAAGTCTTCTTGGAGTTTGCATAATTGTACTTGCTCTTATCTGTCTTCATCTACACAAACACTTGTTGCCAAGAATACAAGCTTTAGAGCGGTTATCACAAATTCTGGGATGAGATACCCTTTTCTTTCGATAGTTATTACACTCAGAGAAATGTCATTCACTAGCAAGATGATATAATAGTGATATATAGAGAGATATCATAATGCAGATACATGTTGCTGCTTCAGTTCTTTGTAATGAGATGAATGTAACTCAAAAAGAGAAAGCAAAAGTGAAGTCGCTCAGCCATGTCTGACTCTTTGCGACCCCATGAGCTGTAGCCTGTCAGACTCCTCTGTCTGTGAGATTCTCTAGGCAAGAACACTGGAGTGGGTTGCCTTTCCCTTCTCCAGGGGATCTTCCCGACCAGGGACGTAACTCAAGTCTCCTTAAACCTGACCTTTTTGAAGCTAACAATATTAATGTTGAAACTTCTATATCATCCTGTGTTATCAGGATGGAATGTATTCCATATCTGCTTTGATGGGAAGTGAAAGGAGTTCAGTCACATCTGATTCTTTGTGACCCCATGGACTATACGGTCCATGGAATTCTCCAGGCCAGAATATCGGAGTGGGTAGACTTTCCTTTCTCCAGGGGATCTTCCCATCCCAGGGATCGAGCACGGGTCTCCCACATTACAGGCGGATTCTTTACCAGCTGAGTCAGAAAGGAAACCCAAGAATACTGGAGTAGGTAGCCTATGCCTTCTCCAGCAGGTCTTCCCCACCCAGGAATCCAACCGGAGTCTCCTGCATTGCAGGTGGATTCTTTACCAATTGTGCTATCAAGGAAGCCCAGGTTAGCCATTAAGCATCAGAATTGCCTTCAGTAATTTTCTCTAGATTCTCTCAAAGTATTTTGAATATTTGTGACTTTCATTCACCAGAAAACACTTAACACAATTTAAATTTCTCTTTTATTATCCAAGGACATCAATGTAAACAGTTTGAGTAAGCAGACTGTTCATCATCTAAAATGGGTAGATAAATTATGCCCCAGGGCCAAATATGGTCCCCTATCTGTTTTTGTAAATAAAGTTTTATTGGAACACAGCCAAACCCATTCATTTACACATTGTCTATGACTGCGCTCTGTTCCAGAAAAGGCAAATAATTGTGACAGAACTTACATGTCCCCTAAATCCCAAAAGATTTACCAACTGTACCTTTATTTTTTAAAAAAGTTTGCAAGCCCTGATTGAAAACAGTTCTTTTTTATTGTTTCCTGTAATACTGGAAGTCATTTGCAGTAATTTCCTTTCTCACACCTCCAATTTATAGTCCAAATAAAGTATTTCTAAGTATCTCATGTTTACCTTTAAAGTATCTACCTTCTAAATGCCTTTAAAATTTTCCACTTCTCTCTGTTTTCATTGTTAGCATTCTCATCAATTCACCGTCTTTAACTATACTACTGCAATAGCCTTCTCACTGATTTTCTGCTGCCAATCTTGATCCAAGTAAATCCATTCTTTATACTGTAGCCATAGTGATAGTTTTCAAATACAGTTTTCATTATTTCACTCTCACACTGAAAACCCTTCAATAGCTTCCCTGTGTTCATTGTTGTTCAGTTGTTCAGTCAACTCCAACTCTTTGCGACCTCATGGAGTACAGCAAGCCAGACTACCCTGTCCTTCACCATCACTTGGAGCTTGTTCAAATTCATGTGTATTGAGTCAGTGATGCCATCCAACCATCTCATCCTCTGTTGTTCCCTTTTCCTTCTGCCTTCAATCTTTCCCAACATCAGGATCTTTTCTAATGAGTTGGCTGTTCCCATCAGGTGGCCAAAGTATTGGAGTTTCAGCTTCAGCATCAGTCCTTCCAATGAATATTCAGGGTTGATTTCCTTTAGGATGGACTGGTTAGATCACCTTGCAGTCCAAGGGACTCTCAGAAATCATCTCCAACATATACTCTTTCCCCAATTTTGAACCAGTCCATTGTTCCATGTACAGTTCTAACTGTTGCTTATTGACCTGCATATAGGTTTCTCAGGAGGCAGGTAAGGTGGTGTGGTATTCCCATCTCTTCAAGAAATTTCCACAGTTTGTTGTGATCTACACTGGTTCCAAATAGGAAAACGAGTACTTCAAGGCTGTATATTGTCACCCTGCTTGTTTAACTTCTATGCAGAGTACACCATGAGAAACGCTGGACTGGAAGAAACACAAGCTGAAATCAAGATTGCCGGGAGAAATGTCAATAACCTCAGATATGCAGATGACACCACCCTTATGGCAGAAAGTGAAGAAGAACTAAAAAGCCTCTTGATGAAAGTGAAAGTAGAGAGTGAAAAAGTTGGCCTAAAGCTCAACATTCAGAAAATGAAGATCATGACATCTGGTCTCATCACTTCATGGGAAATAGATGGGGAAACAGTGGAAACAGTGTCAGACTTTATTTTGGGGGGCTCCAAAATCACTGCAGATGGTGATTGCCGCCATGAAATTAAAAGACATCTACTCCTTGGAAGAAAAGTTATGACCAACCTAGATAGTATATTCAAAAGCAGAGACATTACTTTGCCGACTAAGGTCTGTCTAGTCAAGGTTATGGTTTTTCCAGTAGTCATGTATGTATGTGAGAATTGGACTGTGAAGAAGGCTGAGCACCAAAGAATTGATGCTTTTGAACTGTGGTGTTGGAGAAGACTCTTGAGAGTCCCTTGGACTGCAAGGAGATCCAACCAGTCCATTCTGAAGGAGATCAGCCCTGGGATTTCTTTGGAAGGAATGATGCTAAAGCTGAAACTCCAGTTCTTTGGCCACCTCATGCGAAGCGTTGACTCATTGGAAAAGACTCTGATGCTGGGAGGGATTGGGGACAGGAGGAAAAGGGGACGACAGAGGATGGGATGGCTGGATGGCATCACGGACTCGATGGATATGAGTCTGGGTGAACTCCAGGAGTTGGTGATGGACAGGGAGGCCTGGCGTGCTGTGATTCATGGGGTCACAAAGAGTCTGACACGACTGAGCGACTGAACTGAACTGACACAGATGGTGACTACAGCCATGAAATTAAAAGATGCTTTCTCCTTGGAAGGAAAGTTATGACCAACCTAGACAGTATATTAAAAAGCAGAGGCATTACTTTGTCGACAAAGGTCCATCTTGTCAAGGCTATGGTTTTTCCAATGGTCATGTGTGGATGTGAGAGTTGGACTGTGAAGAAAGCTGAGCACCAAAGAACTGATGCTTTTGAATTGTGGTGTTGGAGAAGACTCTTGAGAGTCCCGTGGACTGCAAGGAAATCCAACCAGTCCATCCTAAAGGAGATCAGTCCTGGGTGTTCATTGGAAGGACTGATGCTGAAGCTGAAACTCCAATACTTTGGCCACCTGATGTGAAGAGCTGACTCATTTGAAAAGACCCTGATGCTCGGAAAGATTGAGGATAGGCAGAAAAGGGGACAACAGATGGTTGGATGGCATCACCAACTTAATGGACATGAATTTGGGTAGACTCCAGGAGTTGGTGATAGACAGGGAGGCCTGGTGTGCTGTAGTCCATGGGTTCGCAAAGAGTTGGACACAACTGAGCAACTAAACTGAACTGCTGCTGCTGCTGCTAAGTCTCTTCAGTCGTGTCCAACTCTGTGTGACCCCAGGGAAGGCAGCCCACCAGGCTCCCCCGTCCCTGGGATTCTCCAGGCAAGAACACTGGAGTGGGTTGCCATTGCCTTCTCCAATGCATGAAAGGGAAAAGTGAAAGTGAAGTCACTCAGTCGTGTCTGACTCTCAGTGACCGCATGGACTGCAGCCTACCAGGCTCCTCCATCCATGTGATTTTCCAGGCAAGAGTACTGGAATGGGTTGCCATTGCCTTCTCTTAAACTGGACTGAACACAGTCAAAGGCTTTAGAGTACTCAGTGAAGCAGAAGTAGATGTTTTTCTGGAACTCTCTTGTTTTTTAATGATCCAGCAGATGTTGGTAATTTGATCTCTGGTTCCTCTGCCTCTCCTAAATCCAGCTTGAACACCTGAAAGTTCTTGGTTCTTATACTATTGAAGCCTAGCTTGGAGAATTCTGAGCACTACTTTGCTAGCATGGGAAAATGAGTCTAATTGTGCAGTAGTCTGAACATTTTTTGGCATTGCCTTTCTTTGGGATTGGAATGAAAATTGACTTTTTCTATTCCTGTGGCCATTGCTGAGTTTTCCAAATTTCTTGGCATTTTGAGTGCCTAAGTTCATTAGTATTAAAATGGTATTGATAACATTCTACTAGTCACTATTTTTCTGCATAATTTAATCCCAGCCTTTTTAGCTCATTTCATCTTATTACTCTCCTTATAGTGGTCTTTTATTTCATAAATCCCTCCTACCTCAGCACAAGCTGTATACTCCATTTGAAACTTTTTTGTGTTCTTTTGCAGTAGTGAATTAGTCACTAAGTTGTGTCCAGTTCTTACGACCCCATGGACTCTAGTCCACCAGGTTTTCCATCCATGAGGTCTTCTGGGGAAGAATACTGGTTGGGTTGCCATTTCCTTCTCTAGGGACTCTTCCTGACCCAGGGATCTTTTCTCCATAACACGGCTCTAGTAGCACTTAGTTGTCTTTAATGTCATTCCAAACAATTTTACTGTGATGGTTGTCTTACCAGTGTGCATTTAAAAAAAGAAAACATCAACATTGGTGCATTATTGTGTAGCCATTTTAATATTGAAGATAGAAGAAAAGAAGTAATATTTTCAGCCTGTCATGCTTTATTATTTCAAGAAAGGTAAAAACACAACTGAAATGCAAAAAAAAAAAAAAAAAAGTTCTGCAGTGTATGGAGAAGGTGCAGTGACTGATCTAATGTGTCAAAAGTGGTTTGCAAAGTTTTGTGCTGGAGGTGTCTTACTGGACCATGCTCCACAGTCTGGTAGGCGAGTTGAAGTTGATAGATCAAATGGAGACATTAATTGAGAATAATCGATACTATACCATGTGGGAGATAGCCGACATACTCAAAATATCCAAATCAAGTGTTGAAAATTATTTGAACTAGGTTGGTTATGTTAATCACTTTAATGCTTAGGTTCCACCCAAGTTAAGATAGCATATTAAAAAGCAGAGACATTACTTTGCCAACTAAGGTCTGTCTAATCAAGGCCATCGTTTTTCCAGTAGTCATGTATGGATGTGAGAGTTGGACTGTGAAGAAAGCTGAGCGCTGAAGAATTGATGCTTTTGAACTTTGGTGTTGGAGAAGACTCTTGAGGGTCCCTTGGACTGCAGGGAGATACAACCAGTCCATTCTTAAAGTGATCAGCCCTGGGATTTCTTTGGAAGAAATGATGCTGAAGCTGAAACTCCAGTACTTTGGCCACCTCATGCGAAGAGTTGACTCACTGGAAAAGACTCTGATGCTGGGAGGGATTGGGGGCAGGAGGAGAAGGGGACGACCGAGGATGAGATGGCTGGATGGCATCACTGACTCGATGGACGTGAATCTGAGTGAACTCCGGGAGTTGGTGATGGACAGGGAGTCCTGGCGTGCTGCAATTCATGGGGTCGCAAAGAGTCAGACATGACTGAGCGACTGAACTGAACTGAAGTTAAAGTTCACCTTTCCTGACCATAATTCCACATGTGATTCTTTACCTAAGCATAATGAAAACATTCTGATTTTAAAACAAATTGTGATGGGTGATGACAAGTAAATACTGTACACAATAATTTGGAAAGGAAGAGGTTGTGGGGTAGGTGAAATGAACCACCACCAACCACACTAAAGTCCAGTCTTCATCCAAAGAGGGTGATGTTGTGCATACAGTGAGATAGAAAGGGAGTCCTCTATTATGAGCTCCTTCTGGAAAACCAAATGGTTAATTTGGAAGGAAGTACTGCTCCCAGTTATACCAAAGGAAGGCATCATTTGACAAAAAGCATCCAGAATTCATTATAAATTATTAATATATATTTATTAATACACATAATATTCCATTCGGATAACATAAGACCACATTTCCTTGATAACCAGTAAAACTGTTATCGTTTGGCTGGGAAGTCTGACTCATCCATCGTATTCACCAGGAATCAACTCTGAATACTCGTTGAAAGGACAGATGCTGAAGCTGAAGCTTCAATACTTTGGCCACCTGATGCAAAGAACTGACTCATTGGAAAAGACCCTGATGCTGGGAAAGATTGAAGGTAAAGAAGAGGGCAGCAGAGGATGAAATGGTTGGATAGAATCACCAATTCAATAGACATGAATTTGGGAAAACTCAGAGATAATAAGGGACACAGAGGCCTGGCATATTGCCATCCATGAGGTTGCAAAGAGTTGGACAACACTTAGTGACTGAACAACAGCAACAACAACAATTCACCAGATATTGCACATTGAAATTTCCATTTATTTTAGTCTTTATAACATTCTCTTAATGAAAAAAGATTCCATTCCCTGGGAGACTGTAAAATACACTTGGAACAGTTCTTTGCTCAAAAAGATTAAAAGTTTGGGGAAGATGAAGTTATAAAGTTGCCTGAAAAGTGGCAGAAAATAGTTAAATAAAAGAGTGAATATGTTGTTCTATAAATTTCTTGGTGAAAATGAAAAGTGAGTCTTTTAATTTATTTAAAAACTGAGGGACTTTTTGCTCAACCCAATATTATCTCTGAAAAAGAGAAACACACCCATAAGCTTACTTTCTAAGGCATGCATTTTTGTACCAATATATTAACCTTCATGGTGTCATGAGTGTTTCTATAGGAAATGATGGACCAAAGCATGTATCTTCATAGACCCTTGATAATTAGAAAGACAAAGAACAGGGGTTTTCTGTTATGTTCTCATCACACTGTGAAAACTGAAAAAATTAGAATAATAAAGCTTAGAAGGGATCAGAAAATGTCAATCAATCAATCTATCTTTCTATCTTGAGGCATTTGTGTTTAAATTAACAGCTAAAAGACCAAAAGGGACCGAGGTAAGAAAACGTAAAAAACAAAACCAAACTATGCTCTAGGCAAAGAGAATATTTATCAGAAACTAAAATGCAATCTTTCCATGTATCCACATCGCTATATATTCAGCTATACTTCATAAGCAGAGAATCATCTAGTAATGATTCTTTAGCAAATATTTATGTTTACAGAAAATTTACCTAGACTAACTGAGACAGAGAATAGTGTGTCATTTTCAAACTTTTTACAATTTTATAGTGAGGATTTTACACCATTCCTTGATAATCCATCCCTTCTCCAGGGGATCTTCCCAATCCAGGGATTGAACCCAGGTCTCCTGCACTGCAGGAGGATTCTTGACCAGCTGAGCCAGCAGGGAAGCCCAAGAATACTGGAATGGGTAGCCTATCCCTTCTCCAGAGATCTTCCTGACCCAGGAATTGAACTGGGGTCTCCTGCATTGCAGGCAGATTCTTTACCAACTGAGCCATCAGGGAAGCCCAGAGAATATCACCCTCTTCCAAAGCTACAATGATTTTTTCTTAAGTCTAACATACTCTCTCTGGCTATAATTTAATCTCATCCTTCTACCCTCAGCAGAGCAGAGAGCAGCTGGCAGTATCCTGTTCCCAATTAATAATCTTTCACATAATTACAGGTGGTTAGTCACCAACTCTTAGCTTTTCTCATCTACACAAAATCAGCTCAGTAATTTTTTAAAGCCTTTCCCTCCAGGGCATATATTTTTATTTTTTGATATTTTTATAGGCCACACTTGTCTCATTTATATTCTTAGCACACTTATACTTTCCTTAGTGTTTCTCTTTGGTCAATAGGCAATGTTATGGAAAACAAACCTTATACAATGGCATATAAAAAATCTATTTTAGGATTACTGGTTCAAAGAATCAGCATAATTGCATTGTTAACTAAAGCAGAACCAAAGAGAATTTAGCCTTGTTCACACAAGTGAATGCTGATTTATTAAAAACTCTAATTCTCTGCAATTTTTACTTAGCACTGATAGTAAAAGTGAGAATGTTAGAGTTGATATCATCCATCCTTTCAAAAGATCTGGGGCTTCCATGATAGCTCAGTTGGTAAAGAATCCGCCTGCAATGCAGGAGACCCCAGTTTGATTCCTGGGTTGGGAAGATCTGCTGGAGAAGGGATAGGCTACCCATTCCAGTATTCTTGGACTTCCCTGGTGGCTCAACCAGTAAAGAATCCACCTCCAATGTGGGAGACCTGGGTTCAATCCCTAGGTTGGGAAGATCCCCTGGAGAAGGAAACGGCTACCCACTCCAGTATTCTGGCCTGGAGAATTCAACGGACTGTATAGTCCATGGGTTCCCAAAGAGTCAGGCATGACTGAGCAACTTTCACTCCTCAAGAGATCGAGCAAGAAGAGAAAGAAGTGGATCTTGAGAAAGAAAGAGAAGTCAGGGTAAGAGAATATCATCTTAGACTGAAGAATCTTGAGCAGAGTGTGTGCGGAAAGAACAGATGTGAAATAAGAAGTGGAAAGTGAGAAAGTGGGTAACTGCTGAAATGAGAGCATAAAAGACCCAAGAGGGAGCGGAGTGAGGTACAGAGGTGGAATTTAACTGACTTAGACTTATTTTTAAATAATCAAAATTCTACTTTGTTACTTTGATTGTATACTAATATGCTAATCTTAACCTTTGATTTTATAAACAGTTCATTTAGACTGTTAATTTCTTGGCAATCTTTTGTGAATTTTTTGGCAATCTTTAAGGATACTTTTTTTTTTTTTCTCCTGAAAGTAATTATTTACTACACTACCCATGGACTGCGGCCCTCCAGGCTGTTCTGTCCATGGGATTCTGCAGGCAAAAGCACTGGAGTTGGCTGCCATGCCCTTCTCAAGGGGATCATCCTGACCCAGGGATCGAACACCAGGTCTCCTGTGTTTCCTGCATTCCAGCAAATTCTTTACCTACTGAGTCACCTGATGCTGCTGCTGCTGCTGCTGGTGCTGCTAAGTTGCTTCAGTCATGTCCGACTCTGTGTGACCCCATAGACAGCATCCCACTAGGCTCCTCTGTCCCTGGGATTCTCCAGGCAAGAACACTGGAGTGGGTTGCCATTTCCTTCTCCAATGCATGAAAGTGAAAAGTGAAAGGGAAGTCGATCAGTTGTGCCCGACTGTTAGCGACCCCATGGACTGTAGCCCACCAGGCTCCTCCGTCCATGGGATTTTCCAGACAAGAGTTCCGGAGCAGGGCGTCACTGCCTTCTCCGACTGAGTCACTTGGGAAGCACCAATTATGACAATACCTCATAGATAATATTTGAACTAGAATCGGGCTCTTTTTCCTCTTCAAATATTAGTACCTTGATTGACTTAGGCTTTAAACTACTTTTTTATTGATGAGCTTTTGATTGATTCATATTTAAATAATTGCATTATGGTGGCTCAGAGGGTAAAGCATCTGCCTGCAATGCAGGAGACCTGGGTACGATCCCTGGGTCAGGAAGATCCCCTGGAGAAGGAAATGGCAACACACTCCAGTACTCTTGCCTGGAAATGCCATGGACAGAGAAGCCTGGTAGACTATAGTCCATGGGATCGCAAAGAGTCAGACATGACTGAGCAACTTCACTTTAAAATTTAAGTAGTTCTAATTAGCTTAAAATACAATTTTCCCTTTCTCAGCATTTAATTTTTGCTATGATTTGTCTTTTTATATCTTCCATATCTTTGCGATCCATGACCTTCTTCCTTAAAACAACCAGATGTTCTATGGAGCCATATCAGATCCTCCTATCTTTAATGCCCCCCAAATGTATAGAAGTGAAAGAGGAGAGTGAAAAAGTTGGCTTAAAGCTCAACATTCAGGAAACTAAGGTCGTCACATCTGGTCCCATCACTTCATGGCAAATAGATGGGGAAACAGTGGAAACAGTGACCGACTTTATTTTGGGGGGCTCCAAAATCACTGCAGAAGGTGACTGCAGCCATGAAATTAAAAGACACTTGCTCCTTGAAAGAAAGGACTATAGAAAAGTTGTCTATGCTGTCTAAGTTGTCTACTACCAACCTAGACAGCATATTAAAAAGCAGAGACATTACTTTGCCAACAAAGATTCATCTAGTCAAAGCTATGGTTTTTCTGGTAGTCATGTATGGATGTGAGAGTTGGACTATAAAGAAAGCTGAGCGCCAAAGAACTGATGCTTTTGAACTGTGGTGTTGGAGAAGACTCTTGAGACTCCCTTGCACTGCAAAGAGATCCAACCAGTCCATCCTAAAGGATATCAGTCCTGAATATTCATTGGAAGGACTGATGCTGAAGCTGAAACTCCAATACTTTGGCCACCTGATGCAAAGAACTGACTCATTAGAAAAGACCCTGATCCTGGGAAAGATTGAAGGCAGGAAGAAAAGGGGACAACAAAGGATGATATGGTTGGATGGCATCACTGACTCAATCGACATAAATTTGAGTATACTCCGGGAGTTGGTGATGGACAGGGAGGCCTGGTGTGCTGCAGTTCACGGGGTCGCAAGGAGTCGGACATGACTGAGCAGCTGAACTGAACTGAACTTATATGCAACCTGCTATGTAAATAACCGCTTTTGATAGCCATTTCCCTCAGGGCTTCTCTATTATGGGTGATATCAAAGCAGAGAGTGTGTTTTGGAGTAAACTGAAGAGCAAAACCACTTTCTTAAGGATTTTAATTAGCCAAATGGAACATGTTAATGTTTTTCATTTGAGGTTTGAAGAGAAAGGAACTAAAACACAGAGGAACATAGCAAGTATAGATTCTCTGGCTTCCCTAGAAATGTGGGGTGACACACCTCTGAATTGTTTCCAACAGAATTATTGTAAGAGAAAGAAAAAAGTTGTGAGAGGGTAAATGTTACCCAAGAATATTGTAGCATTACGGGCTCAGCACCAGGCTTATAGAGTTTCTCTGCAGCATAGTTTTTTATGGATGAAACGTGTATGCAGTCTAATTAGCATAATTGGAGCTACTATAATCATGCTATCCATTTTTCTTACTTTAGCACATACTGTTGAGGTATATGAGAAGCAATATTTGCTATTGCAATATTGCCCCCTTGCTACATGTGGGTTATTTCATCACCCTGTTTATTTTACCTTTCTTGTGGTGACACCCTGCTACTCAAAGGTGAGGTTAAGTCCTCTTAGCCAGGAAAGTAGAAGGAGAGAAAGACAATGACAGCAATCCAGAACCCACAGGGCTGGTCTAAGAGTAAGCAGTCTTGCAAAAATACTAACGGAAAATAATATCCCCTAGCTCAGAGAATTCAATCTAACAGAACGATGAAAGAAATTGATTTCAAACAGAATGCATTCATCGTATGTCATTTGCCCCTCTGTTTTAAAAGCAGTTAAAACAAGTTATATCTCATTTTGGAAAACTGAGAATAAAGTCATAAAGGCACAGTGGGGTTTGCTTGAAATATACATTACTAAAATGGTACCAAAACATTTTATTTGATTCGGCCTTTTGAAGTGAGGCCATGGTGAGGATGGAAGAATGATACTTCTTGACATTCAACAGTTCTGCTGTTTGCTCTTGATTTTAGAGTCACTAAGGTATTTTTTCCCCTGATAGCTCAGGATAGCCAGACAGGAGATAAGAACATCATGGGCCATCAGGATCCTGGGTGATCACTCCATTTCAGCATCTTCAAAGGAAAGCAAAAACAGAAGGCTTCATTTTCAAAATCAGTTTATGTGGCTGTTTCATGGCACAGAAGAGGTTACACAGGTGTTTCAGGCCTTTGATGTTTTCTTTTTGTTCATACTGTTTCCAAAGGGAAGGTGTAGGCTAAAGCATTCCCAGTAGTTCCTACCAGAGGCGTCAAGCCAAGGCAAGCAGATGTTGGTGTCACATTCACAGTCAACGAATGTAATATCTGGTTTTTCATAACTACCCGTCCAAAGTGTATGAACAGAACATAGTATAAAGATCAGTAAAACAGGAGGAGACATACTCTGTGCCCTCTCATCCCACTGAGCTCCGAATGACTCTACATCCTCTTGCCTACATTTCCTGAGCTCCCAGTTGGACCAAAATCACTGAAAAGCTGCCAGAGTATATGCTCCTCCTTAGAGGTGCGTCACACAATCTTTGCTGAGCTTCAGGATGTGGCTCTTAATCATCTACCAGATGTTTTTATTTACTAGTTGCTATTTAAAATAGCTTGTAGGGTATTCTTATTTCATTCTGATCTCATTCCATTTAGAAATCGTTAAATGCATGCAACACATGTATTCCTAAAGTAGAGACTCAGCAGCAATAATCAGGGCTGTGAAAGTGTTTCCTGAAATCCACACAAAACTAGTCAACTGCCTGAACATGCTGAGCAGTGTTTCATACTGTTTTTAAGTAATAAATAAATAAAAGAAAGAAAGAAACTGAAGTCGCTCAGTCATGTCCGACTCTTTGCGATCCTATGGACTGTAGCCCACCAGGCTCCTCCATCCGTGGGATTTCCCAGGAAAGAGTACTGGAGTGAGTTGCCATTTCCTTCTCCAGGGCATCATCCCGACCCAGGGATTGAACCTGGGTCTTCCGCATTGCAGCTAGAGGCTTTACTGTCTGAGCCACCAGGGAAGTGAAGTCTTAAGCACTGGACCACCAGGGAAGTCCCAATACATAAACAGGAGCATTTTAATGGTGGTGGAGTGAGAGCAGTGGATGCTTCCAGTGCCCCTAGAAAACACCACCTTTTTCTGTTAGGTGTAACTAGCCCCCAGCTTTTGATGGCTAATGGCTTAGTTGCCTTTTCCAGAGAACTTATCCAAGCTGATCTAAGCAAGAGTGTTCTCTCTTAAGGTAATTATGATGAATACACATGCTCACACACACAAACACACACATACATACACACACACACCAGGTCAGTCTGCTGATACCTGACTCACATTAGTGCACACAGGAGCAGTCCCCTTGATCATGCTGCAATTCACGCCCTGGAGCAACCCAACGGATCAGCTTGAAGCTGGGCATCATCTGGGATAACTTCTAATAGAGATTTGCCTCATCGTTCCATATCCTGCCTCCCTCAGAATATCACTCTTAAAAGCATCACTTGATGTACTAAAATTACTGCTCTGTTTCTTGGGGATCCAAACCTATGTGAGCACATGTAAATAATGTAAATCATGAGGACTGAGGTTGTAAATCAATCAAAATATGGTCTGTACTCTGAATAGAGAGCAAAGGTGGCAGACAGCAAAAAAACACAGGCCTGAAGATACTACCTAGCACTGTGCAACAATTGTATTATTTTAAGTGGATGAATAAACAAAAAAATATAAGTTGAAGACTGCTATGAATATCTTCTTCTTGTTGTTCAGGTACTAAGCAGTAACTGACTCTTTGTGGCCCCATGGACTGCTGCATGCCAGAATTCCCTGTTCTTCACTATTTCCATGAGTTTGCTCAAACTCATGTGCACTGAGTCAGTGATGCCATCCAACCATCTCAGCCTCTGTCCCTCCCTTCTACTACCCACAATCTTTCCCAGTATCAGGGTCTTTTTCAATGAGTCAACACTTCCAATCAGGTGGTGAAGCTTTCAGAGCTTCAGCTCCAGAATCAGTCCTAACAATGTATATTCAGGATTGATTTCGTGTAGGATTGACTGGTTTGATCTCCTTGCTGTCCAAGGAACTCCCAAGAGTTTTCTCCAGCACCACAGTTCAAAAGCATCAGTTCTTCAGTGCTCAGCCTTCTATATGGCCCAACTGTCACATCCATACATGACTAACTACAGCTTTGACCATACAGAACTGTATCAGCAAAGTGATGTCTCTGCTTTTTAATATGCTCTTTAGGTTTTTCATGGTCTTCCTTAGTGGCTCAGATGGTAAAGAATCTACATGCAATGTGGGAGACCTGGGTTCGAACCCTGGGTTGGGAAGATCCCCTGAAGAGGGCATGGCAACCCACTCCAATATTCTTGCCTGGAGACTCCCCATGGGCAGAGGAACCTAGCGGGCTACAGTTCATGGGTTCCACAGAGTCAGACATAACTGAACAACTAAGCGCACATGGGTTTCTCATACTTTCCTTTCAAGAAGAAAGCTTCTTTCAGTTTCATGGTGGCAGTTGCCTTCCACAGTGAGTTTGGAATGCAAAAAAATAAAATCTGTCCCTGCTCGCATCATGTGGTGCTAGTGCTAAAAACCCAGTTAAGCATGCAGGAGACAAAAGAGACGTGGGTTCAAACCCTGGGTTGGAAGATCCCTGGAGGAGGGAATGGCAACTCACTCCAGTATTCTTGCCTGGAGAATCCATGGACAGAGGAATCTAGCAGGCTGGAGCCCATAGGGTCGCATAGAGCTGGAGACGGATGACGTGGCTTAGCCCATTTTCTATGAAATGATGGGGCTGAATGCCATTATCTTCGTTTTCTGAATGTTGAGTTTTAAGCCAGCTTTTTCGCTTTCCTCTTTCATCCTCAACAAGAGGCTCTGTAGTTCCTCTTTACTTACTGCCATTAGGGTGGTAACGTCTGCATCTCTGAGGTTGTTGATATTTCTCCTGGCTGTCTGGATTCCAGATTGTGATTCATTCAGCCTGGCATTTGCGTGATGTACTCTACATACAAGTTAAATAATTAGGGTGACAATATACAGCTTAACTTACTCCTTTCCCAATTTTAAACCAGTTTATTGTTCCACCATTGTTGTTGTTCAGTCGTTCAGGCATCTCTGACTCTTTGCCACCCCACGGACTGCAGCACGTCAGACTTTCCAGTCCTTCACCATCTCCCAGAGCTTGTTCAAACTCATGTTCATTAAGTAGGTGATGCCATCCAACAGACTCATCCTCTGTCATCCCCTTTTCCTCCTGACTTCAATTTTTCCCAGCATCAGAGTCTTTTCCAATGAGTCTGCACCTTGCATCAGGTGGCCAAAATATTGGAGCTTCAGCTTCAGCATCAGTCCCTCTAATGAATACTCAGGATTGATTTCCTTTAGGATTGACTGGTTTGATCTCCTTGCAGTCCAAGGGACTCTCAAGAGTCTTCTCCAACACCATAGTTGAAACATCAGTTCTTCGGTGCTCAAGTGCTCAGCCTTTTCTATGGTCCAACTCTCACATCCATACATGTACTGGAAAAACTATAGCTTTGACTAGACAGATCTTGGTCTGCAAAACAAAGTCTCTGCTTCTTAATAAGCTGTCTAGGTTTATCGTAGCTTTACTTCCGAGTGAGTGTGTTAATAACCTCAGTAGGGAAGCCAGAGGTCCCCAAGAGGCAGGAGGAAACAAAATTGCAAGTGGCAGACATATTTTTTTCTTTTCTCTGCTAATCCTGTGTTGTCATGGTGACACCTGGCTCCCCCTGAACTTAATTTTATCTCAAACCTTCCTTGAGCTAACCAAAGCATTTTTTCTCATGGAAATGTCTTCCTTAAGCTGTTAATGAACTATATTTGCTCTAAAGTCTGCCTTTCTTCAAGATTCATGTCAATTGTTTTACTGCCTGGGGTCACTCACCATGTGCCAATGCTGTCTCAAATGCCTGTTGTGGGTGAGGGGCCTGGTGCAACTCTTTCAGTTTTGAGGCATTTCCTTTCTCTAATTAGCAGGTTGCTAACAGATATACAACTCCTTGCTAAAAACTAGCAAAGGGGCACTCTTTCTGTCCCCTTCTGATGTCTATGTCAGCAGCTTTCTCTATCTCTTTTATACTTTAATAAAACTTTATTACACAAAAAGCTGAGTGATCAAACCTCATCTCTGGCCCTGTATCAATTCCTTTCCTCTGGAGGCCAAGAATCTCAGCTTCATTCATGGATCATTTCAGGAACTTTTCGCAAGGAGCAAGTCTCTTTTAATTTCATGGCTGCAGCCACCATATGCAGTGATTTTGGAACCCAAGAAAATAAAGTCTGTTACTGTTTCCATTGTTTCCCCATCTATTTCCCATGCACTGATGGGACTGGATGCCATGATCTTCATTTTTTGTACATTGACTTTTAAGCCAGCTTTTTGACTCTCCTCTTTCACATTCATCAAGAGGTTCTTTGGCTTTCCTGGTGGCTCAGAGGTTAAAGCACCTGCCTGCAATGCAGGAGACCTGGGTTCGATCCCTGGGTTGGGAAGATCCCCTGGAGAAGGAAATGGCAACCCACTCCAGTATTCTTACCTGGAGAATCCCATGGACACTGGAGCCTCATGGACAGCCGAGCCTGGTGGGCTATAGTCCACGGTGTCGCAAAGAGTCGGACATGACTGAGCAACCTCACTCACTTCTGCCATAAGGGTGGTGTCATTGCGTATCTGAAATTATTGATATTTCTCCCAGAAATCTTGATTCCAGCTTGCGCTTTTCACAGCCTGGCATTTTGCATGATGTACTCTGCACATAAATTAAATAAGCAGGGTGACAATATACAGCCTTGATGTACTTCTTTCCCAACTTGGAATCAGTTCATTGTACCATGTCCTGTCCTAACTGTTGCTTCTTGACCTGCATACAGATTTCTCAGGAGGCAGTTAAGGTGGACTGGTATTCCCAACTCTTCAAGAATTTTCCACATTTTGGGGGAGGGGATGATGATCCACATAGTCAAAGCCTTTAGCATAATCACTGAAGCAGAAGTAGATGTTTTCTCTAGAATTCCCTTGATTTTTCTATGATCCAGCAGATGTTGGCAAGTTCATCTCTGGTTCCTCTGCCTTTTCTAAATCCAGCTTAAACATCTGGAAGTTCTTGGTTCATGTAATGCTGAAGCCAACCTTGAAGGATTTTGAGCATGACCTTGCTCACATGTGAAATGAGCACAATTGTACAGTAGTTTGAACATTCTTTGGCATTGCCTTTCTTTAGGATGGAATGAAACCTGACCTTTTCCAGTCCTTTGGTTATTGCTGAGTTTTCCAAATTCATTGACATATTTAATGCAGCACTTTAACAGCATCATCTTTTAGGATTTGACATAGCTCAACTGTAACCCATCATTTCCACTAGCTTTGTTTGTAGTGATGATTCCTAAGGCCCACTTGACTTCCCATTCCAGGGTGTCTGGCTCTAAGTGAGTGATAACACTATTGTGGTCATCTGAGTCATTAAGACCATTTTGTACAGTTCTTCTGTGTATTCTTGCCACTTCTTTTCAATCTCTACTGATTCTGTTAGATCTTTACCATTTCTGTCATTTATTTGCTCAAGTCTGCATGAAATGTTTGCTTGATATCTCTAATTTTCTTGAAGAGATCTCTAGTCTTTCCCATTCTATTGTTTTCCTCTGTTTCTTTGCAGTGTTCACTTAAGTAGGCTTTCTTATCTCTCCTTGCTATTCTTTGGCATTCTGCATTCAGTTGGATATTTCTTTCCCTTTCTCCTTTTCCTTTTCCTTCTCTTCTTTTCTATTTATAAGGCCTCCTCAGACAACCATTTTGCCTTGTTGCGTTTCTTTTTCTTGGGGATGGTTTTGGTAACTGCATCTTATACAGTGTTACAAACCTCTGTCCACAGTTCCTCAGGCATTCTATATACCAGACCTATTCCTTTGATTCTATAGATCAGCTCCACTGCATAATTATAAGGGATTTTATACCTGAATGTCCTAGTGGTTTTTCTACTTTTTTTTTTTTTTTTGAGTATGAATTTTGCAATAAGATGCTGATGATCTGAGCCACAGACAGCTCCAGGTCTTGTTTTTGCTGACTGTATAGAGCTTCTCCATTTTTGGCTGCAAAGAATATAATTATTCTGATTTTTGTATTGACCATCTGGTGATGTCCATGTGTAGAGCCGTTTCTTGTGTTGTTGGAAGTGGGTATTTGCTATGACCAGTGAATTATCTTGGCAAAACTGTTAGCTTTTACCCTGCTTCATTTTGTACTCTAAGGCCATACTTACCTACTACTCCAGGTATCTCTTGACTTCCTACTTTCGCATTCTAATCCCCTATGATGAAAAGGATATCTTTTTTTGGTGTTAATTCTAGTAGGTCTTGTAGGTTTCATAGAACCAGTCAAATCAGCTTCTTCAGCATTAGGGGTCAGGGCATAGACTTGGATTACTGTGATGTTGAATGCCTTGCCTTGGAAATGAACCAAGATCATTCTGTCGTTTTCGAGGTTGCACCCAAGTACTGCATTTCAAACTCTTTTGTTGACCATGCGGGCTAGTCCATTTCTTCTATGGGATTCTTGCCCACAGCAGTAGATATAATGGTCATCTCAATTAAAGCTGCCCATTCCCGTCCATTTTACTTCTCTGATTCTTAAAACGTCGATGTTCACTCTTATCTTCTCCTGCTTATCCATGTCCAATTTACCTTGATTCATGGACCTAACATTCTTGGTTCCTATGCAATATTAATCTTTTTCAGCACTGGACTTGACCTTTACCACCTGACATATCCACAACTGAGTGACGTTTCTGCTTTAGCCCAGTCCCTTCCTTCTTTTTGGAGCTGTTTCTCCGCTCTTCCTCAGTCGCATATTGGACACCTACTGAACTGGGGGGCTCATCTCCCGGTGTCATTGTGCTCATGTGATTCTCAAAGCAAGAATCCTGAAGTGGTTTGCCACTTTCCTAGCCACGGGACCGCATTTTTTCAGGCCTTGACTAAGCAGGGACATGCCCTTCAGTTGCTCCACAACGTGCCCGGAGCCCCGGTTGTATCACTGCTGGTCGTCCTTGAACATGTAAACTTCCACCGGCCAAAGTCCATCACCATGACCCCTGGAGGTCGTGACAAAGGCCCTGCAGGCGTCCCTTGGAAGAGGGTCTGGGGAAGGCTGGAGCCAAGGTTGGGGGACCCCCAGGAGGAGCGAGCTCCTCGGGCTCACTGCGGCCACGGGTCCAGCCGGCTGCCTGCACGGCCCACTCTCTGCAGGGCCCTGGCTCCTCTGAATTACCGTCCGGGCCCGGCCCTGCCAGCCGTGCCACCCCAAGTGGGCCACACAGTTTCTTCATGGCCTCGCCAAGCTAGGAGCTCTGGGCACAGGTCACCACCCTGCTCCTGCCTCCCCTGTGATCTCTGGTAAGCGGCTCCTGGGCCCCCTTTTCAACCACTGTCTCTTCAGACCACTGCCACCATGCTGTCCCACTATTATGATTCTTTGCACCCTTATCAAGTGTCAGATGAGCAGCAAGAGCCGGTGGAGGGGAGGAGTCAGTGTGGAAGCCCTGCCTCATCCCTCCTCTTCTCTCTAGTTTCCACCACCTTCACAAACCCCAAAGTCTGGGTAGACTCAAGCCCAGGGAACTTGAACTTAGAGGGTTCAAGATCAAGGGCTCAATTTTAGCTACTAGATGTGAGTCCACCTTTTATTAGATGAGAACACTGTCTGAGTTCTCTTAGCTGGTGAGCCCTCCAGGACCTGACCTAGATCCGTGTTCCCTAAACCAATACTTTCATGTGTGTGTTTGACTCCCCACTACATGGTGCACTTGAAGGCCAGAATCATGCTTTATTAATTTTTGTTTCCCCCAAACCTGGCACAAGATTGCCCATATTAAATAGTAATAAATGCTTGCAGAACTGAATTGAATTGATAGCAATTAGAAAGTATAACATGTGATGTACAGAGTTATGTCCTCTTAAAATTCTATGTTGAAGTCCTAGTCCCCAGTAGTTCAGAATGTGACTGTATTTAGAGACAGGGCCTGAAGTCATGTGGGTTGGCCTTAATCCAACATGACAGGGATCTTAACAAGAGGAAAAGATAAGACACTCACAGAGAAAAGACCATGAGAAGACACTGGAAAATTATGGCCATCCTCCAGCAAAGGAGAGAAACTTCAGAAGAAATCAACCCTGCTGATGCCTCGATCTCAGACTTCTAACCTCCAGAATTGTGAGGAAGTGAATTTCTATTGCTAAAGCCACCTAGTCTGTGGTACTTTGCTGTGGCAGCCAAAACTAATATAATCACTCGGGTGCTGAGGCCTCTGTATGCGCTTTATCAACGTTCTGCTGAATTACTTCATCTTTCTTGTTCAGCTTTGGCTTCTTTCTGCTGGATCTTTCAGCTCCTGCTTTTCCTTGGCCAGCCACCCCCAGGGCCCTACCACTTTGTTCTTCCCTTAGGAGATTGCTGTTTCCTGTTTCTACCCATTTACATGATTTCTCTCTCTAGCTTTGTCTTTTACATCTGTCCTGTTTTAGTCTACCTTGCCTGATTTGGTCTTGTTGTGGAATTTTGTCAATTTACGTTCCTGTCTGACCAGAGTTAGCAGATGTAGCAAATTAAAATAAAAATCGTTATTCAAAATTCAAATTTACCTTTGTGTCTTGTCCTCTACCTGCCCCCACAGTCTTAAATGTCCTTGTTTGTGGGATAGTTAATTATGAAGTGGGGGAAAACTTCTGTATGCAGTTTAAAAAATGAATGCCAGGATTTAGAGAAAGGCACTGAGTTCAATGGCACCCCTCTCCAGTACTCTTGCCTGGAAAATCCCATGGATGGAGGAGCCTGGTAGGCTGCAGTCCATGGGGTTACTAAGAGTCAGACATGACTGAGGGACTTCACTTTCACTTTTCACTTTCATGCACTGGAGAAGGAAATGGCAACCCACTCCAGTGATCTTGCCTAGAGAATCCCAGGGATGGGGGAGCCTGGCGGGCTGCCGTCTATGGGGTAGCACAGAGTTGGACATGACTGAAGTGACTTAGCAGCAGCAGCAGCAACTGAGTTCAAATTCTAACATTCCCACTAAGTTTCCAGTAACTTGTAGCTATTTATTCTGTCACTTAGTCTTTCATCATCTGTGAACCATTAGCATATCCCTAATCAAACCTAGCTGAGAAAGGGAAGACCTAATCCCATTCTATTTACAGCTGTCCAGCCAGTTCCTCTAAGTTGTTGGACTCTTTATTATTCTTTTTCAAATCCTTCATCATGCTTCCTCCAACCAGAACTGAGGCAATGCCAAAGTGGGAGTTTGCTTCATTCTCCATCCCATCCCTTCCCCACCCCCACTACCCAATTCTAAGGAGCTTGTTTCCATTCATTCCTTTTGTATGACTCATTGGAAACATCCGCAAGCCATTTACAAACCCCACCCCATAACCCTATCACCACCCCAGCATTGGAGTTTTCTACAAATAATTCTTTTGGAAAAAGAGCCTAAGTTGTTTACCAAGTTCTTCTATAAATAAACCAGTTTCAGTTTTGCTTATGATCTGCTATTTTATTCAAAGAGATGAGTTTTGTGGCTCTGCTCAAAGGGATACACAGTTAAGAAGTTTAACAGAGATAGCATGGGACATAAAGCAGTTCCCCTGGCTTGGTAGAGGTGGATTAACTCCCCCATGTTCCCTTTTAGACAGATGTTCCCTAGGAAACTTGCCAAAACACATGCATGTTCTGTTAGCAGCAAAGTAGTTAAGTAGAGAGCCACTTCCTCCTTTCCCTGAATGCATATTTGAAAATCAGAAACTAAAATTAAATGCATATGTGAAACTCTTTTGCAATATGCTAGGTTGGTGGTTCTAATTATTATCATACATACCATATTTGATCTGGTAGAACATGTGAAAATGTTTATATATTTTTACATTATGGTTTAACAACACATATAAACATTTAGGTACAAAAGGATTATAAATTTTGTTAAAGGCATTGAATTGCTGTCAAAAGAGAAACTTTAACAATTATCCTGCATTTTTACAAAACTTTTGTCACAGAACAAAGTGTTTCCAAAAGTAAAACTGTATGGAGACCCCAAGTTGAGGAAGTGAGGCTGAAATACATCAAATAAATAGAATATATTTCTCTGGCACCCTAGGATTCTGCAAAAATCCGAGAAATGGGAACCAGGGCAGGTTATGAGCTCATCCAGCCCTTGGTCCACCCGTTAAATGTGAAGAAACAGGAATGGAGGGAGAGTGGATCACCCAATGTCACAACGCAGATGCCTGCCCGTGGATTATCCAGGACCTGCTGTGTTCCCAGGCACTTTTCATACATGAATTCTATCTTTACAAAACACTGACTCTCACGTTATAAACATGGAAACTGGTTCAAGGCTTTTCAGAGGACTTCCCTTTGTTATTTAGCTGAAAAAAGACAAGCCCTTTATAAGTTAAAGAAAAAAAAAAGACAGAACCTGCATCAACCACTTCGGGAAAACCCAGGTCTCAGGGTCAGAGCTTCCTCTGCCTCAGGAGGATAAAGGCGGCTTAGTCTGAGCTTTCCCTCTGAAGAAAGAGTGAGTGATGTTAACGTTGATTAAACAAGGACACCATTACACTGACTGGGGCTCTAATGCTAGGCAGCGTGCACAAGTAAAACCAAAATCCAAGCCTGTAAATGCCTCAGGGTTAGGAAACTGAAACCTGGGAATAACCAACCAATCACAAAGAGCCAACCAGACTTTAAGCTATAGCCAATCAATAACTTCCTTACTTTGCTTCAGCCTGTTCTCTATAAAGGGCTTCCTTGGTGGCTCAGAGGGTAAAACATCTGTCCACAATGTGGGAGAGCTGGGTTCGATTGCTTCTTGCCTGGAAAATCCCATGGACGGAGAAGCCTGGTAGGCTATAGTCCATGGAGTCGCAAAGAGTCGGATACGACTGAGAGACTTCACTTTTCTTTCTTTCTTCTCTATGAAGTTTCTCCCCAGCTCCAGTTGGTACAGCATTGCTACCACTTATGGTCAGATAATCATGATGATGTGATCACTAATCTAGAGCCAGACATCTTGGAATGTGAGGTCAAGTGGACCTTAGAAAGCATCACTACGAACAAAGCTAGTGGAGGTGATGGAATTCCAGTTAAGCTGTTTCAAATCCTGAAAGATGATGCTATGAAAGTGCTGCACTCAATATGTCAGCAAATTTGGAAAACTCAGCAGTGGCCACAGGACTGGAAAAGATCAGTTTTCTTTCCAATCCCAAAGAAAGGCAATGCCAAAGAATGCTCAGACTACCACACAATTGCACTCACCTCACAAGCTAGTAAAGTAATGCTCAAAATTCTCCAAGCCAGGCTTCAGCAATACGTGAACCGTGAACTCCCTGATGTTCAAGCTGGTTTTAGAAAAGGCAGAGGAACCAGAGATCAAATTGCCAACATCTGCTGGATCATGGAAAAAGCAAGAGAGTTCCAGAAAAACATCTATTTCTGCTTTATTGACTATGCCAAAGCCTTTGACTGTGTAGATCACAATAAAGTGTGGAAAATTCTGAAAGAGATGGGAATACCAGACCACCTGACCTGCCTCTTGAGAAACCTATATGAAGGTCAGGAAGCAACAGTTAGAACTGGACATGGAACAACAGACTGGTTCCAAATAGGAAAAGGAGTATGTCAAGACTGTATATTGTCACCCTGCTTATTTAACTTATATGCAGAGTACATCATGAAAAATGCTGGACTGGAAGAAACACAAGTTAGAATCAAGATTGCTGGGAGAAATATCAATAACCTGAGACATGCAGATGACACCACCCTTATGGCAGAAAGTGAAGAGGAGCTGAAAGGCCTCTTGATGAAAGTGAAAGAGGAGAGTGAAAAAGTTGGCTTAAAGTTCAACATTCAGAAAACGAAGATCATGGCATCTCGTCCCATCACTTCATGGGAAATAGATGGGGAAACAGTGGAAACAGTGTCAGACTATTTTGGGGGTCTCCAAAATCACTGCAGATGGTGACTGCAGCCATGAAAGTAAAAGACGCTTACTCCTTGGAAGAAAAGTTACGACCAACCTAGATAGTATATTCAAAAGCAGAGACATTGCTTTGCTGACTAAGATCCGTCTAGTCAAGGCTATGGTTTTCCCAGTGGTCATGTATGGATGTGAGAGTTGGACTGTGAAGAAGGCTGAGTGCCGAAGAATTGATGCTTTTGAACTGCGGTGCTGGAGAAGACTCTTGAGAGTCCCTTGGACTGCAAGGAGATCCAACCAGTCCATTCTGAAGGAGATCAGCCCTGGGATTTCTTTGGAATGAATGATGCTAAAGCTGAAGCTCCAGTACTTTGGCCACCTCATGTGAAGAGTTGACTCATTGGAAAAGACTCTGATGCTGGGAGGGATTGGGGGCAGGAAGAGAAGGGGACGACCGAGGATGAGATGGCTGGATGGCATCATGGACTCGATGGACGTGAGTCTGAGTGAACTCCGGGAGATAGTGATGGACAGGGAGGCCTGGCGTGCTGCGATTCATGGGGTCGCAAAGAGTCAGACACAACTGAGCAACTGAACTGAACTGATGATCTGGTACTGCCTGATTCCAACAGATAACATTTTTAATTGACCTCAATCTATCTTTTAACAGGGTGAAGGGATTTTGTCATTTTATATCTGTCAGTTGTATTAATGGCTAGACAGATAGCAAGCTATATACAAAGTAATGTTTAAGCAAATTTGTGCATCATCAACTCATAAAGTGTCAAAGCCTGACAGCCTTAGAAAAGCATCTTGTCCATTACTTTCATTTTGAAGATGAAGGAATCTGAGGTCAACTAGCTGTGTAAGTTGACATCAGAGCAAGAGTGTTCCAGAAATACTATCCTTCAGCATCCTCACATCTTGAATTCTAGGGCAGAGGAGATGGCCACTATAGCTGAGGTTCTTCCTGCCATCTCTAAGTGTTAGCGTGTCTTCTTGAGCCATGAAGTCAGTGCGAATGATCTACTGCAAAGATGGAGAGATCTCTCCCAAGATGTTTACACATGTAAATAACCCAGCCTATTAGGGCAGTTTTTCCCAATCATTTTTGCTTAATGGAGAGGATCAGTTAATCCAACTCAAACTTCTCCAGCTAAGTGTCAGCTATGTCTTACCTGACTGATGGGGCTGGAGAGTCAATGAGAAGGAGACTCTGCAGGCCTCAGTTGTAATGAGCCTTGTGGCTGGAGGGAAGCTAAGATGGCCTGAAGTCTAGACACATAGACTCAACTTTAAAGGTGGAATAAGGAGCCATGGAGAGGGGCAGTTCTAAAAGCTTCACTCAGGCATAGGATGGCCTCGTGATGACTACTGCCCCAGTGCTCCCTTCTGACTTAAAGTATTGGAGGTACCCACTGTGATTTATAGAAAGATGGGAGGAGAGATCCGCTTGCTTTCTTCCTCTCTCCTGGTTCTCTAATGCATGTTGAAGTTTGGTAATATCATAGGAGCCACTGTCAAGCATTTCTAGCTGTGAAGCAGATCACCATTACTCACTACAACTGCAAAGTAATTTTTTATAAAATTGCATTTTAGAGAGTGTTTTTTAACACCATATGGTTGGGTAATGACAGGATATAGCACAAAGGCAACCGAAACATGTTTGGTGTCAGAAACAACTTCATTAGATTCACCTTTTCCTTCTATTTCCCACGTCCAAGGCCATGCAGGACAGGAATTAGTATCAGAGTTCAGGAAAGGACAAGATTGCTACTGATCTCACAGGGGATGGGTCACGTGCAAAAAAGAGGTAGTGGGTTACATCCAGGACTTCTTGTTCTTTGTATCATGCTCATAACAAATAACGTTTCCTCATTCCTCTCTTTCGTTTAGTTGTTCCTCAGGCTCTCACTCCCAGTGGCCTTAAACTTTAATTCTCTCCCTATTAAAATACATCCAGGTGAAAAAACTAACTAAAAACAAGACATGAGAAACTGTCTCAGAAGATGACTCACTGAATCCCCAAATACACCCCAAATTATTAATAGGTTCATTTACACTATTTGTTAAAGTGTTTATTGGAGTGCATGTGGTAACTAAATGTTCACTAAGAGCTGTGCAAAACACAAAAGCATCACAGAAGCTAGTAACTAAAGAAGGGACTGAATGTTGATCAGAAGTAGTGGGTCTGTGAATGCTTTGATTCTAGTAGGAGTCTCTCGGAGAAGGAAAGGGCAACTTATGCCGGTATTCTTGCCTGAGGAATCCCATGGACAAGAAACCTGGCAGGCTACAGTCTACAGGGTCACAAAAGACTTGGACAAGACTTCGTGACTAAACAACAACAGGAAGTCTGGCTCAGTCAGAAATCACAGCACTGTTGATTGGAGGTTTTTGCCATGGACTGGTGGTGCCTTGGTAGGTATCTCACAGAAGCCTTCCAGCAGCTTGCAGAAGAGAAAATAGTCTCTCCTAATTTACAAATTGGGAGACTGAGCCTCAGAAGAGTTAGATCATTTTTGAAAAGGCACATAGCTAGAAGAGCTATAACCAGGTTATCTGACTCCCAAGTCCTATCTCACAACTTAAATTTTAATGTGCATGTCACAGTTCTGGACTTCTGGGCAATACAGTGAGTTGAGTTCAGTCATTTAATTATTAATGTCTTATAATAAAAGAGTATTTGAAAGCAGATGGAGGAGACCCAGGAGGATATCACTGACAGCCCTTAACTCAGAGAGGCAGTGTCTAGAGGTGAGGAGAGATCAAGCACCGTAGAATGGGAAATGCTTTGAACCAGCGGCAAGTTTACCTACAATAACTGCCCAGTGTTCTGACTTAAACTCCCTTTCTACCACCCCAGTCTACAGAATACCAAAGTTAGTCAAATAAAACTATGGTAGTTTTTTTTTTTAATCCTTTTTATTTGAAAATAAAAGAAATAGACAGAGGCCCACATCAGTCTCAATTACAAACTTAAGTCAATCCTTAGTTAACATGGACTTCCCCATACAAGGATAAGCAGAAAGAAATCAGAGGGGTGGTACCAGGAGGGAGTAGGGAGTGGGGTTCAGGATGGGGAACACGTGTATAACTGTGGCGGATTCATGTTGATGTATGGCAAAACCAATACAATATTGTAAAGTAATTAACCTCCAATTAAAATAAATAAATTTATATTAAAAAATAAAATAAAATAAAATTGTAAAAAAAAGTCCTGAGATAACCATAAGTGCCTTCCCTTGAAACAGATTTACTACAAGGAGAGATATATTTTTAAAATTTTTAATTTGAACTTTCCTGTACAAACTATACAGTAAGTCAAATAAAATACAGTATTAAGCCATAAATAAAAAAATCTCAGATAAAATTCATAATGTGAAAGTTTATTTTCAATTAAGATTATAATGTAATGTTTCTATGATATACTAGATGCAACAGAGAGTGGATTTAGTGGAGGACAGATTAAATATTTCCATATAGAGTTCTGAGGAACAAGGGAAAGAGATCAATATCTTGATGAGAAGCAAGATCAGATCCAGTGGATATAGGACATATATTTAAGATGTTCATTACTATGTCCAGACACTTAATATTTCAGACATCCAAGGGAGTCAGAAAATATAGCCTTTAAGTATTTTCTGAACAATATTTGAACATGCCCTCTAAGAAGTTGACACTAATCAAAATAAGAAATTCAAACTGTGCCCACAATTAGCAATACTATTCAGTATACTTAAAATTTACTAAGAAGGTAGATTTTATGGTTAGCATTCATAAAATAAAAATAAAATAAAATAAGTGAAGAAGGCAATTCAAGCCTGTTAGGATATCTATTATCAAAAAGAGAAAAGATAATGAATGCTGTTGAAAATGTGAAGAGAAAACAAAACCTTGTATACTCTTGGTAAGAATGTAAAATGGTGCAGCCACTATGGAAATCAGCATGGAGTTTCCTCAAGAAATTTAAAAAAAAGAACTATCATATGATCCAGCAATCCCACTTCTGAGTATACATCCAAAGAAAAGGAAATCATTATCCTGAAGAAACATTTCTACTACTATCTCATATTTGATGGTTTTATGTTTTTAGTTGCCAAGTCGAGTCCCACTCTTGTGACTCCTTAGACTGTAGCCTGCCAGGCTCCTCTGTCCATGGGATTCTCCAGACAAGAATACGGGAGTGGGTTGCCATTTCCTTCTCCAGGGGATCTTCCCCACACAGGAATCAAACCCAGGTCTCCTGCACTGCAGGCAGTTTCTTTACCAACTGAGCTACAAGGGAAGCCCTGATGTCATATTTATATATACATTATAGATATATATGCATATTTGCATTTATATTTATAATCATATACCAAGGAAATTATGTCATTTCTTATAATATGGATGAACCTGGAGGGCATTATGCTAAGTAAAATAAGCCAGATAGACAAAAATCACATGGCATCACTTATGTGAAATCTTAAAAAATAGAAAGTTGAAAAGAAGCAAAGAATAGAAAAGTGGCTTCTAGAGTTTGCAAGTGGGTGTGTGCTTGGTCATGTCTGACTTTGTGACATCATAGACTCTAGCCGGCCAGGCTCCTCTGTCCATGGAATTTTTAAGGCAAAAATCTTGGAGTGGGTTGCCATCTCCTCCTCCAGGGGATCTTGCCTGCCCAGGGATCAGACCCATATCTCCTGCATTAGCAGGCAGATTCTTTACTGCTATGCTACCTGGGAAGCCATTTGAGTTTGGGAGTAGGACAAACAGTGAGATGTTGATAAAGGGTACAAACTTTTAGTTATAAAATAAATAAGGTCTGAGGTGCTAACTTTATTATAGTTGATAACAATATTCTATAATCAAAATTCGCTAAGAGAGTAGAATGTCCTCATTCTCACACACACACCAAAGGTAAAATTATGAAATGATAAACATGTTAACTAATTTGATGGGGTGAATTCTTTCACAATGTGTACATATATCAAATTATCACATTTTATGCTTTAAATATCTTACAGTTTTGTCAATGATACCCCCAATAAGGCTGGAAAAAAAAAGAGAACAGGAGGAAACCTTTGGAGGTGGTGAGGTGAGGAGTATGTTTATGACGTAGATCGTGGTGACAGTTCGTGGATGTTATATATACTTATCTCCAAACTCATCAAGCTGTATATACTTAAAATATGCTTTTTGTCAATCATATCTCAACAAAGTGGTTAAAAAAAGAAACTCAAGAATGGATGACTATAGGTCTAAAGAAGTGAACAATTAGATAGGTTAAACTGTCTGCATAATTTCTAGAATGGATATAAAACTTAAGATAAATGCAAAAATCATCTTTGAAGACTAGATGCATACTGTAATGAATAGCAATAATATTTAAGTAAAATTTTACAGGTTATACAAAGAAATTTGTGTCTGGGGATATGTACATATTTATGTATCCAAAAATCTATTTCAGACAGACCTGAGTTAAAATCTTAGTTTTACCTTTCAGTTTTGTGTGATCTTGGACAAGTTATCTTTCTAGCATCTACACACATACATTGACAATCTAACTGTACATACAGTATACATGCAATAGGACAATCCAACAAAATATTTAAAATAATTTCATCTAGTTGCCAGAACTATGTGATTTTTTTCTTATTTCCACTGTCTATTTCTTGCCTTACTCAAATTTGTAAAGTAAGTATTGGGTTGGCCAAAAAGTGTGCTTGGATTTTCTGTAACATTTGACAGAAAAAAAAAGCATTTTGTTTTGGGTTCTGTTCAAAACTCATTTGAACTTTTTGGCCAAGCCAGTATTTATTACTTTAGCAATCACAAAATAATTAAATACAAGAAAAGAGATACTAAAATTTAAAACGATAGTTTTAGTTAAGGATCTTTCCTTCTGAATATCAAATTTTGTGCACAATTAGGAACCTAGCTTGTTTCAGTCGAACCTGTATTGGAAAGCTTATTAATCACACATGCCAAGCTACACGTCTTGGAAACTCAAAGTAACACCTTTAGCGTTATTGACACTTTTGAGTGTGCTGTTAATTATTGACATCATTGAAAGGCAGTAGAGAATGTCTGGTGAGAACACGTCCAGGGGTCAGACTGTCGTGGGTCCATCTCCTGCTCAGTCCTCACTCATTCACAGCCTCTTAACCAGGTTAAGATATTTAAAGCATGCAATGTGATGATTTGATATATGTACACGTTGTGAAAGAATTCTCTGGGCCTCACTATTCTAACCCGTGGACTAAGAATAATAGGATTGTTAATATTAATATCATAGCTCGACTCTGAGATAGAAGTCAAATGTGACTGATGAGGAGTCTGAAGTTTGGGGAAGCTGCAGGTCAGTCTTCAAAGGCAGAACTGACCAACTCCTGAGCTCTGCCTCATTGCCCTTGATTCCTCCCTGGTCCTGAAAGCCAGTTCTGAGTCTGGCTCCTGCTGAGTTTTGGTATTCTCATTCTTCTGCCTGGGCTGAAACTGTATTTGATGCTTCAGTCTTCACAGCAAAATTTTTTCACTATTTAAAATCATTTATTTTGGAATATTTGAAGTTCTATCCTCAACATTTGCAGCCACCATATTCTGCCCACTCTAAGTTTCTGTTCAATTTAACTCTTGTGTATTAGGGATCAAATAGGAAAAGATAAGCATGTGATTCCCATTCTAACTCTGACAATACGTATTATGCAGACATTATAGCCAAGACTGCTCAAGCTTCTTTCAAACAGTATACCTTCTGTGGAGATAAATAATCTGCGGAGATACATATAGAGCAATGGTAGGTACATCCCTGTTATTGTGCTGAGACACCTTTCGCTTTGTTTTGCAGTCATCATCATGAGAATTTTCATTCTATTGCTTTTCCACTTGGCTGTCCTATTTTTTTGTTTTCTCTCCTTCTTGCCTGAATTGAAGCAAGTCATCCAAGCTATCATTTGGAGGTAATTAATTTGGACAGCAAGTATAAACCTAGCATTTGGGGGCTAACTTGAAGCTCAGTTAACTCACCAGATGAATTATTTCATTTTTAAGTAGCTACTCTTCCAAAGATCCATTAATAAGAGGTGTTTAACCTCTGGTCCCACATCTGACTTAGTCCCAGGAGATCACCAACTTTCCTGAAGGTATCTAAAGAATATTTTGGTGTGAATTTTCATTTATCTGTCACTAAGGCAATTGCTTTATCAATTTACCTTTTTTTTTTTTTTTTTGAGGTCAATGAACTGCCAAGAGCTCCCAAACCAGAATAAAATGGAAAGACATTTAATTATTCTCATATCAGAAACTAGAAAATACTATGAGCTTGTTCACTGAGTAATTATAAGATATATACATACTATACTTCAAAAGCACACATTTTATATCCAGGGTCTACCTGACCAGTTCCCAAAATTGGGATAAATATCAGCTCCCTCTGAGAAATATGCAGCCTTCAGAATATTGCTCACAAAAAGCAATTATAGCCATTATACCAATATGCCTAGAAAACAATGAAATTTGAAATCAGCAGCTAAACAGTCATCAAGAACATGCTCATGTGAACACCACATTTCCACATCTGCAGCAGATGTGCCGTTGTTTGAGGCTCAGTTCCTGGGGCCCTTTTTGTATTGGGAAGTGTCGCCCAGATGCTGCTGCCTGGAAGGCCTTCACTGACTTGCGTCTCTGTTTAAGGTGATAGGACATGACCTCGCTCCTCAGTTCAGAGAGGTGGCACAAACGTAGCAGAAAATGCGGTTTCACAGCACGGCGGCCACTGGTCCCTGCTTGCACCTTGGTACGAAACTGAATCGTGTTGTTTGACTGAAGATTGTACTAGTGTGCCCCATTTATTTCAGTCATGCTCCACTGACATATGGTTAGCCAAATGGACAGACGCTAACCTCAACCTCTCCATCCTCCGGAAACACTTAAGTCTGCTTCACCTGATTTCACATCAGCACATATGTGCCCTACACACCTCTGTTAATGACCTCTAATCAGAATTTTCAGAAAAGAAAATTGCTGAATCTGATGGGTTTAAAGCAGGTAAGAATGAAAACCAATAATTTCACAAGATTTTTTTTGAATGTTTTATTAGTCAAGATTGCCAAATGGGGAATGTATCAAAGGTAATGCTACTACAAAGAAGAAAAGCACTTTTCTTCTCCAAACATATGTTTCACAGATGAGTCCTGTTCTCAGTTTTGAGTGGTGTTTCATGTGGCAGTCTGATTCTCTTCTTTGGCCCAGAGCCCAAACATCTCTGATGATACTTTCCCTGTCGTCCCAGACTTAGATTCAGATGCTGAAACATTCAACTGAACACGAAGTATTTACATGAGACTGAGTCTCCATGCAGTTAACTCAAATGACATATTTGTCCAAAGGAAAAGTGAAACAAAAGTCATTTTTTGCTAGTGAGAAAACATTTGAAGAAAGCTGTATTTCTTTTCCCCGCAAATATTCTTTCCTTTTCATTTTGAAAAATGAATAAGATGAGAAAGGAAATGTAAAGAATGGAAGGAGATTAAGAATTTTTGAAAGTTGGCAGAACAAATATGAAAATTGAAAAATGGTGTTGATATATAGAGAAAGAAATGTCACAGTAAGAGTGGTTAATGTTGTTAACAGATATTTTAAAGGTGCATATGCATTAATGCTAATTCCATTGAAAAAGATGTAACCATTTCTGGGGGATGCAAAGGTTAAAGTTAGCTTCTATGTGTTCTGTTCACCATATGTCAGTGGTTTGAGACTAAAATAATCACTGCAGTGCCTCCTCCACTCAAAATGAGAGAAACAGCAGAGGAAAAAAGGAGCAAATTTTGCTCTTTCATGAGTTTTTATGATTCCTTAGCAACTTGACCTATTCTTGATGACTTTAAATCCTATTTTTTGAGCTTCTTCTCAATAACTCCACTCAGTTATTGATGAAACAATAACTCCGCTCAGTTACTGATGAAACTGACCTTATAATTCCAAACCCATTTTTTTTTTTTAGGCCTTATAATCCTTTGAGTAACAAATGAGACCTCACAAACATTTGTACCAAAATTTCATTAATTCACCATCTCTATCTGCTTCAAGAGAGCTGCAGTTCTTCCAGCTTCTCCCTTGTTCTACCGCACCTCCTGTTGGCCATGGGAGGCCTTACCAGTTCATGAACAAGCCCACTGGCATGGCAGACGTGTGCTCTGTGACTGTCACCAACGTTACAAATTGTTCTAATTACAAACAGGTGCTTCATGGAATTGAAATGTCAAGATAAGTGTGTGTGTGTATATATATATATATATATATGTATATATATATATATACACAAGATATAAATATGCAAAGGAAAACATCTGAAAATTGGTTTCATGAATATTAGCTCTTCACCTGCTTTATAATCTGGGCCAGGCTACATGGAGATCTGGAAAGAATTTTAGAAATAAACTCCTAGAGTGAAATACAGTGTGCTGTGAATTCCACCATTCTGAGGCCTAATGAGAAGGGCTTCCCAAGATCTCTTAGAGTACTTAATTTGTGCCTCCTGCAGTTGGAACATTTACAGTGGACTCATGTCACATTTTGCCTGTTCAATATAAAGGTAGACAGGCTGGCTGGCTGCTCCAAGGTTGAGATGTGTTGCAGAGCCAGAAATGGCCTGTATCCCTATGATTTGTTGAGGCAAAGTTTTCAAGACCACATGAGATAGGGACGCTGTGTCCAAGAGGAATATTTAAAGGCCCAAACAGCCTCAGCACAGAGTAACTGAAATTTGGCCAAACTGGGAGAAAGGTGGTACCAGGGAAAGGAAAACTTTATTATTCTTCTTCTCTGCCCTCTTTCCATATCACCTCTCACCTCCTCACCCTAACCTTCCCTCATGAAAAATCAATGGCTATCAAGTAGGGGACAAGTTGATCCAAAAAAAGAAGAAAGAAACTGACCACACTGTCTTCTTCCAGGGATGACTGCTCACCATAAGAGCCCCTCCTCGCTGTGGGATGAGAAGGAAGACAGGCACTTGAGTGAAGGACCTGAACATTCTAATTTCTGAGTTGAGACTTTTCTGATTTAAATATAGCAGAAAGTGCCTGACCAGAGAGTCACAGTAATGCCAGATTTTCATCCAATCATGGAAAACTAACACCAGTAATTAAAGACAAAAGGAGAATGAGAGTACAAAATAATGTTGCTTTATGAAAACAATCCATGAATACTGTGTGTTCAATATCCAGATAAAGTTGCCACAAATCCAAGATGACAAGAGGGGAAAGTCTCATACCTACAGTTGTATCTAATTGGACCCTTTTTTTCCTTCTTGACCTTTCAATTCCATGAAACACCTAATGTTTGTAATTAGAACAACTTCTGTAATGTTTCCAATCTGGTTGAGGCCTAAAAATCTGTGTTTCTAACAAGCTCCCAGGTGATGTCAGTGATGCTGGCATATAATTTTTTTTTTTTTTGCATATTTCTGATAGCAAGACTCTGGACAACATCTGTCCCATCCTGATAGTATAATCAGAATCCCTCAAAATAAAGAATTGGATGGCTTCATGTGAAGCAATGAAATCAAGAACACATCATTGTAAAATAGGGATCTCTGCCATCTACTTCCTATGCCATGCTTCTTCACTGCTGTTCCTCCAGTCATATGTCATAACTGATTCAGGTGTCAAGTGACCTATCGATATCAAAACCTAGCACTGGGTTCACTAGTCACACTTCCCAACTTATTCTGTGATGCTATTATTCCTGTAATAACAAAGTCAGACAAAACACCATAAGAAAAGATAACTAGAGTTCAACATATATGTAAAAATCCTTAATAGTATATTAGTAGATACAATCCATTGATATATAATCAAGGTTATATAGCCTAACAAGTTAGGATTTAATTTCCATTATTCTAGGAGAGGGTTCAAAAGAGATCTTGCTGCGATTTATGTCAAAGAGCATTCTGCCTAGGTTTTCCACTAAAAATTTTTTACAGTCTGGTCTTACATTTAGTTCTTTAATCCATTTTGAGGGTGTGTGTGTGTGTGTGTGTGTATGGTATTAAGGAGTGTCCTAATTTCATTATTTGCAAGTACCTGTACAGTTTTCCCAGCAACACTTCTTGAAAAGATGGTCTTTTCTGTATTGTATATTCTTGCCTGCTGTGTCATAGATTAGGTGACCATAGGTGCCCAAGCTTATCTCTGGACTTTATATACTGTTCTGTTGATTTATGTTTGTGTCTCTGTGCCAGTAGCATGCTGTATTACTATTGCTTTGTAATATTGTTTGAAGTCAGGGAGCCTGATTCCTCCAGCTCTGTTTTTCATTCTTAAGATTGTTTAGACTATTAAAGGTTTTTTTGTGTCTTCACACAAACTGTAATATTTTTGTTCTAATTCTGGGATAATGCCATTGTTAACTTGATATGCATTGCATCAAATCTATAAGTTACTTTGGGTAGCATAATCATATTCACAATATTGATTCTTCTGATGCAAGAATATGGTAAATCTCTCCATCTCTAGGTGCCATCTTTGATATCTTTCATCAATATCTTCTAGTTTTCTGAGTACAAAATTTTGCCTCCTTAGGTAGGTTTATTTCTAGGTATTTTATTCTTTTGTTGCAATGGTAAATGATAATGTTTCCTTAATTTCTTTTTCTGATTCTTCATTGTTAGCATATAGGAATGGAAAAGATTTCTGTGTATTAACTTTGTATCCTGCAAATTTACCAAATCCTTTGATGAGCTCTAGTAATTTTCTGGTAGAATCTTTAGGATTCTCTATGTACAGTATCATCAGTTCAGTTCAGTCGTTCAGTCATGTCCGACTCTTTGCGACCTCATGGACTGCAGCACACCAGGCTTCCCTGTCCATCATCAACTCCTGGAGCTTACTCAAATTCATGTCCATTGCTTCAGTGATGCCATCCAACCATGTCATCCTCCGTCATACCCTTCTCCTCCCACCTTCAACCTTTCCCAGCATCAGGGTCTTTTCAAATGAGTCAGTTGTTTGCATCAGGTGGCCAAAGTGTTGGAGTTTCGGCTTCAGCATCAGTCCTTCTGATGAATATTCAGGACTGATCTCCTTTAGGATGGACTGGTTGGATCTCCTTGAAGTCCATGGGATTCTCAAAAGTCTTCTCCAACACCACAGTTCAAGTATCAAGTCTTCAACACTCAGCTTTCTTTATAGTCCAACTCTCACATCCATACATACATACAATATCATGTCATCTGCAAATAGTGACAATTTTACTTCTTTTCTGATTTGGATTCCTTGTATTTCTTTTTCTTCTCTGATTGCTGTGGTTGAGAATTCCAAAACTATGTTGAATAACAGTGGAAAGAATAAATATCCTGGTCTCATTTCTGAGCTTAAAAGAAATTTTTTTCAGCTTTTCACCATTGAGAATGATATTTGCTGTGGGTTTGTTGTATATGATCTTTACTATGTTGAGGTAAGTTCCGTTTATGCTTGTTTTCTGGAGCCTGTTTTAATCACAAAATGGTATTAAATTTGTCAAGAGATTTTTCTGCATCTATTCAGATGATCATATAGATTTGATTCTTCAATTTGTTGATATGGTGTATCACATTGATTGATTTGAACATATTGAAGAATCCTTGCATCCCTCGGATAAATCCCATTTGATCATGGTGCATGATCCTTTTAATGTGGTGTTGTATTCTGTTTCCTAGTATTTCATTGAGGATTTTTGTGTGTATGTTTACTAGTGTTATTGACCTATAATTTTCTTTTTCTGTAATGTCTTTGTCTGATTTTGCTATCAGGGTGATGGCAGCCTCATAGCAAGAAGCTGACAGAATTTCTTTATCTGAAAATTTTTGGAAGAGTTTGTGAAGGGTAAAAGATTGAAGGCAAAAGCAGAAGGGAATGGCAGAGGATGAGGTGGTTGATTAAATCACTGACTCAATGGACATGAATCTGAGCAAGCAAAGGTAAAAAGTGACGGACAGGGGAGTCTGGTGTGCTGCAAAGAGTTGAACTCTTTGAGAGTTACAACAAAAGATTTATCAATTTGTCTTCTCAAAGAACTAGCTTTTAGTTTCATTCATCTTTACTATTGTTTTCTTTGTCTCTATTTCATTTACTTCTGCTCTGATTTTTATGATTATGCCCCTTCTACTAACTTTGGGTTTGCTTATTCTTTTTTCTCTACTTGCTTTACATATGAGGTTAGTTTGTTTATTTGAGATTTTTCTTGTTCTTTGAGATAAAATTATATTGCTGTAAACTTCCCTCTTAGAACTGATTTTGCTGCATCCCATAGGTTTGGGGTCATAGGTATTTTTTAATATTTTCTCTTTTATTTATTCAGTGATCTATGTGTTTATGCTTTTTAGGTTTTTCCCTGTAATTGATTTCTGATTTCTTATGAGATTTCTGAAGAACACTCTTGAGAGTCCTGTGGACTGCAAGGAGATCAAAGGAGTCAAACCTAAAGAAAATCAAATCCTGAATATTCACTAGAAGGACTGTTGCTGAAGCTGAAGCTCCAACACTTTGGCCACCTGAAGCAAAGAGCCAACTCATGGGAAAAGACCCTGATGCTGGGAAAGATTGAAGACAAAAGGAGAAAGGGGTGGTAGGGGATGAGGTGGCTAGATAGCATCTCTGACTCAATGGATATAAATTTGAGCAAGTTCTGGGAGATAATATAGGAAGGGGATACAGGCTTGTTAGCGTCCATGAGATCACAAAGGGTTGAACATTGAAAAGAAAGTGTACTCTGCTGCTTTCAGATGAAATGTCCTATAAATATCAATTAAAGTCTTGTAAAATGTATCATTTAAAGCTTGTGCTTCCATCTTAATTTTCTTTCTGGATGGGCTATCCATTGCTGTAAGCGGGGTGTTTAATTTCCCCCACTGTTATTGTATTACTGTCAATTTCCCCTTTTATGGCTATTAGCGTTTGCCTTACACTTTGAGATGTTCGTATGTTGGGTGTGTGCTGCTGCTGCTGCTGCTGCTGCTGCTGCTAAGCCGCTTCAGTCGCGTCCGACTCTGTGAGACCCCATAGATGGCAGCCCACCAGGCTCCACCGTCCCTGGTATTCTCCAGGCAAGAACACTGGAGTGGATTGCCATTTCCTTCTCCAGTGCATGAAAGTGGAAAGTGAAAATGAAGTCACTCAGTCGTGTCTGACTCTTAGAGACCCCGTGGACTGCAGCCTACCAGGCTCCTCTGCCCACGGGATTTTCCTGGCAAGAGTGCTGGAGTGGGGTGCCATTGCCTTCTCCAGATGGACAGGTGCATAAATGTTTACAATTGTTTTATCCTCTTTGGTTGATCCTTTGATCATTATGTAGTGTCCTTCCTTGCCCCTTGTAACAATCTTTATTTTAAGGTCTATTTTTTCTGACGTGGGTATTGCTACTCCATCTTTTTTTTGATTCCCTTTTTTTATGAAGTATCTTTTTCCATCTCCTGACTTTCAGTCTGTATGGGTCCCTAGGTTTGAAGTGACAGCATATGTATAGGTCTTGTTTTCATATCCACCTAGCCTGTATATGTCTTTTGGTTGGTGTACTTAATCCATTTACATTTAAGGTAATTATCAATATGTATGTTCCTATTGCCATTTTCTTCATTGCTTTAGGCTTATTTTTGTAGGCCTTTTTCCTTCCCTTGGTCTTTTGTACTCTTCTCTTGTGTTTCTCACGTAGGGAAGTTCCTTTAGCATTTGTTGTAAAGTTGGTTGTAGTGCTGAATTCTCTTATCTTTTATTTGTCTATGAAGCTTTAGATTTTTCCATCAAATGTAAGTGACAGTCTCACTGGGTAGAGTATTCTTGGTTGCAGGCTTTTCCCTTTCATCGTTTCAAGTATATCCTGCCAGTCCTTTCTGGCCTGCAGAGTTTCTGCTGAAAAATCAGCTGATAAGCTTACAGATATTCCCTTGTGTGTTTTTTGTTGTTTTCACCTTATCGCCTTTAATATTTTTCTTTGTATTTAATTTTTGTTAGGTTGACTATTATGTGACTTGATGTGTTTCTCCTTGGGTTTATACTGCATGGAACTCTCTGTTCTTCCTGGAGTTGAGTGACTGTTTCCTTCCCCAATGTTAGGGAATTTGTTGACTATAGTCTCTCCAAATAGTTTTTCAGGCCATCTCTTTTTCTTCTTCTGGGAGTAGCATAATTGAATACTGATGCATGTAATACTGTCCCAGAGGTCTCTGAGACTGTCCGCATTCATTTTTACCTTCTTTTCTTTATTCTGTTCATGACAATGATTTCCACCATTTCATCTTCCAAGTAATTTATCTATTTTTCTGCCTCAGTTATTCTGCTATTGATTTCCTCTAGTGAATTTTTTTCACTTCAGTTATTGTCTTGTTCATCTGCATTTGTTTGTTCTTTCATACTTCTGGGTTTTTGAAAAACTTTTCTTGTGTCTTCTTGATCCTTGCCTCTCTTCTTTTTCTGAGGCCTTGAATCATCTTCACTATCATTACTCTGAGTTATTTTTCAGGTAGATTGCCTATCTCCCCTTCATTCAGTTGTTCTTATAGCTTTCTATCTGGCTTCTTCATCTGCAACTTTGTTGTCATCTCATTTTGTCAAGCTTATTGTGTTTATGGTCTCCTTTTCACAGGCTGCAGGATCATATTTCCACCTGTTTCTGGTGTCTGATCCCACAGGTAAGGTCACTCCAGAGGCCTGAGCCATTATCCCCTTGATAGGGGGTTTGATTGGTGTTGTGGTGATCAGAGTTGGTCATGGATACTGAATAGGGCCTCTCCTTCGCTCTGTGTCACTGCCCTGTTAGGGGCAGTATCTGCTCCAAAGTTGTTGGAGTAGAGGCTCCAGATCTTTTTCTTAGCTGAGATTCTTATCCACAGTGCAAGGTAGTGGGGAAAGGAGCACTCCCACCTGGACAGAAGCCACTGAGTATTTTTCCTCTAGAGAGGGTCATCTGTAAATGTGCTCTGCTGTGTCCCCTTTCATTTGCTTATTTGGCTCACAAAGGACATTGCTGCTGGCATTGCTCTCGGTCCCCCTTAGCTTTGCGTACGCCTGCAATTGGACCTGGTGACTTGCAGGCATTGTTGTCTCTCGGACACCAGCACAGCTTCACTGAGGTCAGGTCCTAGAACTGAAGTAGTCGTGCCCCTGGACACACTGTGGGAGCTATGGAGGCAGTTCAGACTCTGGTCTGGCTCGACTCCCAGGTGTACATGCCCACAGAGCCCACAGCTGCCCAAGTCAGACCAATCCCAGCTGCAAAAGCATTTGTCTTTTCAGGTATTTTGCAAGTGCTGGATTTAGGAAACCATTAGTGGAGGTTTAATGCCACAGTCATGCAACTGTTAGGAGAGATTTTAACTCTTCTTCATTCGTTACATACTGCTTGGGTCTCAGGTGTGGCTTCAACCCCTCCTCTGGGCAAATTTTCTGGTGGTTGGGGGGTAGCCATCTATACCATCCCAGGATAGCATGCCAGGTCCAGACACCCAGTGGTGAATTTCCTAGTAGCAACGGGTTATTTGCATCTCCTGGGGTAACAGGGCAGGCTCTGACACCCACTGATGGATTTGCTGGAAGCAAGAGATTTCAAGTAGCAAGACTCCTGGGACAGCAGGACTGGTCTTGTAGTCCTCTGGCTCCTGGTGGGCAAAGCTGTCTGCACCCTCCTAGGACAGTGGAACAGGTCTTGACATTCACTGGCAGATTTCCTAGTATCAATGCATTCAATGCAAAGAGGTATCTTTGCATTCCTGGGACAGTGCGGGCCGGACATGGCACCTGCTGAGAGATTTCCTAGTGAACAGAGTTACCTGAGCGCTCCCAGGACAGCAGGACAAGTTTCAGCACACACTGGAGGATTTCCTAGTTGCAGAAGCTGTCTGTGCCCTCCTGGAACAGTGTGAAATTCCTGGGGACCGCTGGTGGAATTCCTAGAGACTGGATCTCTCTGTGCCTTCCTGATCAGCAGGGATGGAGCCTGGTGTCTTCCCAAGGATCTGGAAGGGGCAGTCAGTGCCCGGAGCCCAAGGTGGTGGTGGCAACCCTCAGCCTTCCCCAGAGCCCCTGTAAGCAGTCTCCTGTTGCACTGAGTGCTCACAGGAAAAGAAGTTCTTACAGTGTTCCCCACCTTTCCCCTGTGCACACCTCCCAATAATGGTGTCTTGCATCTCTCAGGCTTCTTCCTAAAGACCTGATCTCTCCACGCTGATCTCTCAAAACCTGATCTCTCCACGCTGCTTCTGCACCCAACCCTGGTCCTCTCCCTGGGACTAAGCTTTGGGAGTCAGATTCAGCATTCAACTCTCACCCTCACCAACAGAGATGTACCTCAGGTTGGGAAGTGCATGGAGGAGGTGCCAGCCCTCTGGGTGGGTTATTCTCCATCTTGCCTTCCACAGACTCGTTGCTGCTCTCCCTTCTTAAGCTCCCAAACCACCCCTCCACCCCTCCATCCAATACGATCTCTGCTAGTGAGGAGACTTCCCAAGGTGTGGGAAACTTTCCTCCTTCACAACTCTCCTCAGGGTGCTGATCCCACCCTGATACCTTCTTTTTCTCTTCTGAAAAGACAGCTGAGGTCTTCTGTCAGGGCTCAGCAGCTGTTTTTCTGTAAATCTTTCCAATTGTTGATGTATTTTCAACGTTTCTGTGGAGAGAGGTGAACTCTGGTTCCTACTCCTCTGCCATCTTGATCCTGACTCCCTCATTAAACACCATTTTTTATATCATAGATCCCATAATAAACATAGAGAAGAGGTGAGTATTGTATACAGCCCCTGCATGTCCCCACTGAGCGTCTTATGCTACTCCATCACGGTATCATGCTATGCTGTTTAAGGTCATTAAGGATGGAGCTATGTCATATTTGTCATACTGCCTCCAGCACTGAGTGTAAATTCTACAAAGGGCAAGTAGTGACACCCGGCAGTTAATAAGAATGTACCATGTGCCAGACAAAGTCCTAAGCAGTATGTACGCATTATCCCACTTAATCATCACAATCATCTTACAAAGTAGACACTATCACATCAGTTTTTAAATCAGAGATTTATAAATTTCTTCTGTGAAGGACAAGACAACAAGTATTTTAAGATTTGTGGGCATAAAGTGTCCAGTTTAGATACCTACTATGCTCCTGTTCTGTAGAAGCCACAGAGATATGTATATGAATAAGCATGCCCCATTCCAGTAAAACTATTTACAAAAAGAAGAAGTGGGCTGAATTTGGTCCTTGAGACTTAGTATGTCAACCAGTGTTTACATGATACACTAATAGTGTGATTAAATAATTTGCTCAAGGTTACACAGTTCTCAAAAGGCAAATCTCTGAGATTTGCCAGATTCCCAAACTCCTTTTCCTAACTGCTATTCTAACTATTGCACAAGTCAGTGGGACTCCTTGCCTGTTGTTGTTGTTGTTCAATCTGTAAGATGACTCTTTGTGACCCTATGGACTGCATCACACCGGATTCTACTATCCTCCACTATCTCTCAGAGTTTGCTCAAATTCATGTCCATTGGATTTATAATGCTATCTAACCATCTTTCTTTATGTGCCAAATCTCACATCCATACATGACTACTGGAAAAGTCAGCTTTGACTATATGGATCTTTGTTGGCCAAGTAATGTCTCTGCTTTTTAATACCCTGTCTAGGTCTGTCATAACTTTCCTTCCAAGGATCAAGAATCTTTTATTTTCATGGCTGCAGTCACCATCTGCAGTGATTTTGGAGCCCAAGAGAATAAAGTCTTTCACTGTTTCCATTGTGTCTCCATTTACTGAATCTTGAGTTTCAAGCCAATTTTTTTTAACTCTCCTCTTCCACCTTCATCAAGAGGCTCTTTAGTTCCTCTTCACTTTCTTCCATTAGAGTGGTATCATAGGCGTATCTGAGGTTATTGATATTTCTCCCAGCAATATTGATTCCAGCTTGTGATTCATCCATCCTAACATTCTATATGATGTACTCCACATATAAGCTAAATAAGCAGGATGACAATAAACAGCCTTGTCATACTCCTTTTCCAATTTTGAACCAGTTGGGTGTTCCATGTCTTGACCTGCGTATGTGTTTCTCAGGAGACAGGTAAGGTGATGTGGTATTCCTATCTCTTTAAGAATTTTCCACAGTTTGTTGTGATCCTCACAGTCAAAGGCTTTAGCGTAGTCAATGAAGCAGAAGTTAATGTTTTTCTGGAATTCTTTTGCTCTTCATTATCCAATGAATGTTGGCAATTTAATCTGTTCCTCTGCTTTTTTTAAGTGCCATTTGTATATGTGGAAGTTCTCAATTTATGTCCTGCTGAAGACTTGCTTGAAGGATTTTGAGCAAAACCTTGCTAACATGTGAAATGAGTACAATTTTATGGTAGCTTGAACATCCTTTGGCATTATCTTTCTTTGGGATTGGAATGAAAACTGACATTTTCCAGTCCTGTGGCCACTGCTGAGTTTTCTAAATTTGCTGGCATATTGAGTGCATCACTTTAACAGCATCATCTATTAGGATTTTAAACAGCTCTGCTGGGATTCCATTACCTCCACTAGCTTTGTTCATAGTAATGCTTCCTTGGGCCTTCCCAGGTGGCACAGTGGTAAAGAACCCTCCTGCCAATGCAGGAGACACAAGAGATGTGGGTTTGATTCCTGGGTCAGGAAGATCCCCTGGAGCATGAAATGAACACCTTGGCAACCTACTCTAGTACTCTTGCCTGGAAAATTCCATGGACAGAAGAGACTGGTGGGCTACAGTCCATGAGGTCACAAAGAGTTGGACATGACTGAGCAACTGAACACACTCACACACATTGTTTCCCAAGGCCCACTTGACTTCAAGCTCCAGAATAGCTGTGTCTCAGTGAGTGGCCACACCATTGCGGTTATCCAGGCCATTAAACCCCTTCTGCTTAGTTCATCTGCGTCACCTCCTGTCACCTCTCCTTAATCTCTTCTGCTTCTGTTATGTCCTTGCCTTTTTTGTCCTTTATTGTTTCATCCTTGCATGAAATGTGGCAGACCTGGGTTCAGTCGCTGGGTTGGGAACATCCCCTGGAGAAGGGAAAGGCTACTCACTCCAGGATTCTAGCCTGGAGAATTCCACGGTCTGTATAGCCCACAGGGTTGCAAAGAGTCGGACATGACTGAGTGACTTTCACTTTTGTGTGAAATATCCCCTTGATAGCTCCGATTTTCCTGAGATCTCTAGTCATTCCCATTTTGGAGAGATCTCTAGCTGTTCTCTCTTTCTTTGCATTGTTCATTTAATCAGGCCTTCTTATTGCTCCTTGCTATTCTCTAGAACTCTGGAACTAAAGCAGACTGATTGTGTTCTCTCTAGCCTAAGCTGGAGAACCTCTATACAGTCAGCAAATAAAGTCCTGGAGCTGACTGTGGCTCAGGTCATCAGCTCCATATTGCAAAATTGAGTCCTAAATTGAAGAAAGTAGGAAAAACCACAAGGCCATTCTGGTATGACCTAAATCAAATTCCCTATGATTATACAGTGGAGGTGATGAATAGATTTAAGGGATGAGATTTGGTAGACAGAGTTCCTGAAGAATTTTGGACAGAAGTTTATAACATTATATAGGAGGCAGCGATCAAAACCATCCCAAAGAAAACGAAATGAAAGACTGCAAAGCAGTTGTCTGAGGAGGCTTTACAAATAGCTGAGGATAGAAGAGAAGCAAAAGGCTAGGGGAAAAGGGATTCCTTGTATACATGTTGAAATAAATAAAAATTTCCATTATTGTATTCATGTTACAAGAGGAAAAAAAATGCATTTTCAGCACATGGTCAGGGTTTCTGAATCCTATTCTCAACTTAATTTAAAATAGAATGAAAAAATTAATCAGGTTGGGATCAGTAACCCTCTACATTCTGCTTTAATGGTATTCCAATAGGAAAGACCAGTTGTTAAGAGAAACGGACCTAGACTCTGGGCTCTACTTTCCACTATTTGGATTCTCATCTGTAGGAACCTCACCTGAATTCACTTTTTGTTTGGAGGATAATTGCTTTACAATGTTGTGGTGATCTCTGCTGTACATCAATGTGAATTAGCCATAGGAAGGAATTAGCCTTCCTCTGCCACCATTCCGCCCCTCTAGCTCATCACAGAGTCCCAGGCGGGGCTCCCTAAGCTGTACAGCACCTCCCAGTCGATGCTACTTTCTCAGTTTGCCCCACCCTCTTCTTCCCCTGTCATGTCCACTAGACCTGTCTCTATGTCTGTGTCTCCTTTCTTCTCTGTAAATAGGTTCATAAGTACTATTCGAGATTTCATATATATGCATTTTAATTCGCTTTCACTTCCATCAGGCTTTGACTGTGCACGAATGCCTTTGACTTTCCAGGATTGTGAAATCATAAACCTAGTCATATTCCCATTACTATAAGAAATTCAAATAATCCATCAGCTAAGTGTTTTTCTCTCTCAAATTTTGTAGTTATGAAAGACTAACAATGTTTTTTCACACTTTGCTGAAAAAAAAAATGCTTCCCAGCTGCAATACTGTCTTCTAATTTTTAACCAAAAATACATAGAATGAGGAATAAAAAATTGCTGACCCATCTTAGACTGACTGTGCCTGAAATAATGGCATTACTAAGATGATTCAAGTTTTATTTTCCATAAACTGGAGGAATGAATAGCTGCAGTTGTTGTTACTCATAATTCAGAGCTGGCTGGTATTTAAAAAAAAAAAAGACATGTGGCATCCGGAAAATGTAATTAATTTGATGGTATAAGCCTTCATAAATTATCAAGTATTCCCAATAGCAGCCATGGAAAACTTAGAGAGAACATGAGCTGCCTTTAAATTACTTAGTTTGCTTGCACCAGAATTATTTTAAGGTGGTTGAGTTGCTGTTAGTATTAAAAGATGTTGGAATTATTGCCACCATTAATGCCTGACTCCACCTTTAAATAAGGTGGTGGAGATTTGGAGTCACACACAAGTCAGCGTCAGTGTCTCAAGGCTGTCATTCTTCTCTCTAATGAACTGCAGCTTACAGAAATTAATTATGGGGGAAAGGTTGCTGTTACCCCCACCAGGAATGAAGCTTCCAGATTCCAAATCAAGTGTTGCTGGAGAGGAGGTGCAGAGGCTCCACCTCCAAAAGCTCTGCACACATTGTGCTCGTTCTGCCGTGAACAAGCAGCACGCTTGAGTGCACCATGGGAGAACACTGACTCAAGGAAGGGGTTTTTAATATTCACAATGAGTATGAAAAGCAGCCCCAGAAAGACAGAACAATTCAGTGGCTAGAACAATTTTGCAGGGTCAGAATAGAAGGTTCTGGGCCAGGAGCTCTGGGTAACCATAAATCTACTTTTGAATACCTACATGGTATTTGCAAAATAAACAAGGTGATATCTGACCTTTCCAACTTGTCTAGAAAATGCATGTAAAATGTATGTTAAAATATGCATATTTTTAAATGAACAGAATGTAAAGCATAATTCTATCTTCTAAAATTAAACAAAAGACATTTATTGTCTGTGAAGTATTCAGGTGAAATCTGAAGACCAGTTCTCTTACCCTTTGATACTTTGTTGTTGGAGGAAAACCAAACAAGCAAACAAAAAGTCTCTCCTATTCAGAGATGAGTGGCTAGCCTTGGGAAGAAGTTAGTGGAATGTGTTATCCTGGAGGTATTAAGGGCTAAGCTGTCTGCTCACTATTTGTCGTTTTCTGGGAGATTCAAGGATCCCCTTGAATTTCTAGCACTAGGTAGTTTTGAGGTCCTTTGTATTCCTGTGATTCTTTCATTATGCAATGACATTTATGAAAGGATGAGCAATTAGAAAATTATAAGTATGAATTATGTGATTGAGGTCAAAAAGTTAAAATCATAAGAGATCATTCTCAATATCATCCAAAATGTTTTCTAAGTGGGGATAGGAGACAGACTAGAAATAAACCAGCCTGCATTAGAGTTTGAAGACTTCAGAATGAAACTGGCCATTTTCCAACTTCACAAGTGCCTATAGCTGACTTCGAGGCTATTTTGCAGAAATATCATCATCCTTCCACTTGCTGGAAAAGAATGAACAGAGAAGTAAATCTTGTGGATCAGTTCCTTGCGATGAGGAGCACTAATTTTAAGATTATTTATTATTAACATGCTTCTTATTCACTGGCAATATTAGAGTCATGAGAGTACAAAAGTCTTTGAAAATACTAAAAAATATATTTTTAAGAATAAAAATCCCACAAATACTGACTTGAATGTTTCATGCAAAAATTTTGGTTCTACTCATTATATTTTTGCTTATGGCAACTATGTGTTAGTCACTCAGCCATGTCTGACTCTTGGGATCCCATGGACTGTAGCCCACCAGTCTCCTCTGTCCATGAAATTCTCCTGGCAAGAATACTGGAGTGACTTGCCATTTCCTTCTCCAGGGGATCTTCATGACCCAGGGAAGGAACCTGGATCTCCAGCATTGCAGGCAGATTCTTTACCATTTGAGCCACAGGGAAGTCCCCTATGACAATTATAGGATATATTAAATTAGATAGTGATAATAATGTCTAAAGAAAAATCACACTTGAAATACACAAAGAATAAAAGCATCCAATTGTAGAAATGCATTTCTTCTGCAAAAAGAAGACAAAACAAGGTCAAAGTGTTACCAAAGGCTCTGCCATCAGAGATACAGGTCTATTGTGATCAATGAAAGTGTACAGATGAATCATGTTATATCTCCAACAGGGTCTGCAAGCTCATGATGCTGAGAGCAGCTAGTGAGGATACCTGTAGAAAATACAACCACTTATATATCATCTATCCATCTATCACCTATTAGTGCCTAGACTGAGCCATTGATTTGTCAATCTATATCTATTTGTTACAGTTTGTGAACCCAGCCCCCTTGACACAGGTCACTCATCAGGCATTGTGCTCCTGTCCAACAGTTTAGAAGTTCAGTCTGAGCAGTTAGTTGCCAGTGAAAACCCTTCCAGTTTGTCACAAGAAGCTCAGAAAACATTGAAGAATATTATTAAGTTTACTTTGTTTTGTTTAAATAAAACACACATTAAATTATCAAAATTTTCTTCTCTCATTTAAAACAAAATGTCCATTTACAAACCAACATAAAGTTCAAGGAAAAGTAATAAAATGGCATTTAAATAATGGAAAATAAAGGGACACTTCTTGGGTATCATGAAGAATGTAAAGGCAAAAAGGCCATTTGCATCCTCTATTGGAGGAAGGGAATATCTGCTAAATGATCTTAAATAATGCCGCACTGACCCTGATACATATTTAGCTAAAGTAAGTGCTCAGTCACTAAGTTGTTTCAACTCTTTGCAATCCCATAGACTGTAGCCCACCAGGTTCCTCTGTCCATGGAATTTCCCAGGCAAGAATACTTTAATGGGTTGCTTTTTTTTAATTTTTTTTTAAATTTTACTTTATTTTACCTTACAATACTGTATTGGTTTTGCCATACAGCAACATGAATCTGCCACAGGTGTACACGTGGCGTGTACAATCCTGCCTTTTCCGCCTCCAGGGGATCTTCCCAACCCCAGAATTGAACTGTCTTCTGTGTCTCCACTGAGCCCCCTGGGAATCCCAGCTAAAACGAGTACATACAGTAAAAAATATGAAGAAAGGATTGATCAATCTACTGAAAGAAAATTTATGCATAAAAGCAAACCAGCTAAAGAAGTTGCCTAAACTGATCAATATAGTAAAATATGAAGATTTTGTTATTGTTTTCTATGTCTCTGTAGAGAATAGCTTCATTTTTACAGTTCTTCCAAAGAAGTACTTTAGGGAATTGATGCAGATGGAAGAGAATGGATGAATTCCTCCATCCGGCATGGAACACATGAGTCACACCAGGAGTGAGAACCACAAGCAAGCCCCAGATCAGAACTGGAGAAACTCAAGCGCAAGCTCCTCATTCTACAGATAAGGACATTAATGTTCAGAGAAGCAAAAGTCATGCTTCCTAAACTTTAACATTTGTAGACATCTTCTTAAAATCTTAAGGCTTCCCCGGTGGTTCAGACAGTAAAGAGTCTGCTTGCAATGCAGGAGACCCAGGTTCAATCCCTGGGTTGGGAAGATCCCCTGGAGAAGGAAATGGCTTCCCACTCCAGTATTCTTGCCTGGAAAATCCCATGGATGGAGGAGCTTGATGGGCTACAGTCCTTGGGGTTGCAAAGAGTTAGACACGACTGAGGTACTGACACTTTCACTTTTCTTAATATCTAATTAAAATAATCATTCTGATCTGGTCTGGAGGGGAACTAGAATTTACATTTCTTACAAATACCCAAGTTGTTTGTTTTTGCTCATAGTAAAGGGCAAGAGGATTTCTGTGTCTCAATTACTAGAAGAAGTGGGGCCTGGCTTTATGAAAAAATTAACTCTCTTGTCATATATGAGTAATAGCAATTTGCATTAAAAATTATTGATCAAAGGTATGTTTCATTCTCCTCACTTATTTAGGTGAAAAAAACTGGATTCTGCAACAGTCTTCTATGGGCTTTCATCCCTATTTTATCACTTACTCCTATGTGACTTTGGGCAACTTTTCTGCCTTCTCTATGTCTCAATTTCCTTGACTATAAATAGTGTTGATAGTATATACTACATAGAGGTTGGGTCTTTTGGGTGGTGGTTTTATTTACCCTCAAGTGAATAACAGCGCCTGGCATGTGCTACCACTCAAAAAACGTTAGATTTACTATTCAAGAAGAATGGAGTCTGACTGATTTGACAGGTACCAAACTCGAGGTTTAGAAGACAAGAAGGGCAGACTCAGAATCAACATCTTTTGTTGCCACTTGTGACGCTAGGAGAGAGAAAACTTCAAAAAGCATATTATCAACATTTTCCAGAGTGGGAAGGAAAATTGCATGTGTTGAACACTGATTTTGCCTCAGGCACCAAATGCTAACACCATTAATTTTCTTAACAGCCCTCCTGTGGAACTACACTGTTTCGGGGGCAAAACCAAGACACACACATTAAATGACTGACTGTGAGAGTCATAACTACAAACACGACAGGAGTGAGGTTTGGGTCTCAGCTTGCTTGAGTCTAAAACATATGTAAGGGCACTCAGTTTGGGCCACTGGGACAGCAGTGAGGAAGAGTCTGGATCCAGCTTAGTAAGGGAAGGCTTCTGGACCTTACATGTCTCCCCACTGCTAAGTCACTTTAGTCGTGTCCCACTTCGTGCAACCCCATAGACAGCAGCCCGCCAGGCTCCCACGTCCCTGGGATTCTCCAGGCAAGAACACTGGAATGGGTTGCCATTTGCTTCTCCAATGCATGAAAGTGAAAAGTGAAAATGAAGTCGCTCAGTCGTGTCTGACTCTTAATGACCCCATGGACTGCAGCCTACCAGGCTCCTCTGCCCATGGGATTTTCCAGGCAAGAGTACTGGAGTGGGGTGCCATTGCCTTCTCCATTCCCTCTCTGAGTCACCATCAACACCAGACCCTCTCAAAAGGGTTAGTGGGCAGTTTAGAGTTTCCTGATGATTTCACTGTAGAGATGGAAGAGAAGATTTACACCGGAAGCACCACAGCAAGCTGCTTACAATCATCCTTCTACATACGGCAACTACAAAGAGGGGGCGTTGGCCCCCAATTCTTACCTCAGTGTAGCACTCACATTTGCTGGTTTTACTCCTCTTTCCAAAGTCTCCTCAACCCTGCCAGTTGCCTTGAACAAAGCCACCTAACACAAAGCCAGCTCCTTCCTCAGACTGACATGATCACATCCACCCTAGAGCAAAGCACAGCCCTTTGCTTATCAGCCCTCGCCTTTCTCAGAAGGCAGTGGAGTGCTGCAGCAGGAAACTTACTGGCCAGTCACAAACTTTAAAAGCAGCCTCACGGTGTGCCAGACAGACATGATGCTCAGAATAAAGCCAGTATCCTTTCCCACGCCATTGACTTAGCGACTACAGGAGCTGTAGGAGGGAAAGCCTCTGTCAGGAAGAGCTCCCAGAGGGAAGAATACCTCAGCTGAAAACTACAGGACACGGTAGAATAGCCCGAATGAGGAAATGGAGGAAGGAGAGCTCCAGATATAAGGAGCACCAGGGCAGAGCCCTCTGGCAGGAAAAAGCCCAACGTGTTCTAATTCCATGGTACTTCAGGGAAGGACACTTTTCCTTCCCATATCCCTTGCTCACCAACTAGCAGTTGACCGGATGTCGTAAGAGACTTCAAAGCCCTCAAGAGGCCCTCCAGAGAAATATTAATCGGCCATTCTGATCCACAGAGGTACCGTCTCTGAACATTATATCATCTTTAATCTATTGACATACTTCTATGTCTTAATGTGTATGTATAATAATTTATCCTTGGAAGTAATAGGGAGTAGAAACTATAAGTGCGCTTACTAAAAAGCTATAAGAATTCATATGTGTATTTTGCTGATGTATATTGTTTGCTTAAATCACAAAGGCAGCAGCTCAAAACACTGCTATATACATGATTGCAATTCCAAGTAATTAATGGGATAATCAAATACATCAGGAGTTTTATTTCGAGGCCTCCGTGATCTCTCAGCTCTAAAATCAATCCAAATATACAGAAGCTTGAAAATCTGGAATGCTTCAAAATAGTTTTAAACGATCACATCATTTTTGAATCTCAGTCCCTGTCACTCTGATCTTTACATTTGTTTCTTTTCCATAAAAAAAGCAAGGTAGACCAGTGATTTCTCCTATTGGCTGCCCTAGATCCACTCACTACTGTTCTCTCTCTGCCCTGTACCTGTCTCACATGTGAGCTTCATAAGAATGTGGAATTCTGTTTGATAAACCTTTGCTGAATTGAAATCTGTTAAACTGAATATTAACATTCTCTAAGCATCAACTTTTGCTTATTAAGACTAGAGTAAGCATGAATCTCCGCAGGGGCAGAAAGAAGAATTGCAACTATTCTTCAATAACAGAATGATGAAATTAGCCAAATAATATTTCACTTGAATCAAGTATCTAATTCAGCGATTAAAAAAAAAAAATCTGTGAATCAGCAATTTGTTCAGCTGAAATAATCTCCTGTTTTAGTTCAAAGGTAGTACTGTTAGTACATGAATCAGATTGTCCTGATTCCTTTAATTTTCCTCACAGAGCTTTCTTACTAAAAGAAAATTTAAATCTCTAAAATTAAAAAAAAAAAAAAAGAATGTGGAATTTTGTCAGTTTTGCTCCTTCTGGTATCCCTAGATTCTATTGCGGTGCTTGCAGATGATTACTTGCCAAAGAATCTGACAACTGAGAACTGCAATTGCCTTGCCTTAAGTCATTAGTAAATTAAATGCATAGGCCCTTCTCCTTACCTCTCATAGTACCCTAAGATGCTTTTGAATAAAAATAGCCCCAAGATTTTATTCACTTTCTCATGTATATAAGTGCACAAATATTCCAATCATCATTATATTGTAATGACTTTATACTGTACTTGTCTTCTCTCTCTTTTACTGGATAATAAACTCTAAGAGAACAAATATTTCTGATTCAATTCTGATTGTTTCTGTCACCTAGAACAGCGCCTGGAACATCACAGACAATGACTGTTTTCCTGAATTTTTACAAGAAAACAAAAGTGAGAGCTAAAGTTAATATAAAATATTTTACTTTTCTTACTGAACAGGTAACACCATCAGCCATCCTTGCTAAAACTCTGTTGTTGTAGGTCATCCTATGTTTCTGGAACACCACCGTGCTACGAAAGATTTTCATTCTGATGTCTCAGTAGTTGACATTTATATCTGCAGGCAGAAGGGGGGCATGAAGGAGCAGTGACTGGGCTTCCTTTCCATTGATTATGTCCTCCAGCAGCATGCCCGTTTTCTTCAGGATGGCAGGTGACACAAACATTTTGCTGCTCAGCAGGGAGTGCTGGCTTCATGTTCCAGACCTCTGTGATGCTGGTGGATGCAGCTGAGGGAGAGCCTCTTTCCTCTGCAAAGGTTCCACTGATTACACAGAGTTCCCACAGTGCCAGTGCTAGAGAGGCCCTTGGGACTGACTCTGGCCAACTTTCTCATTTATAGGTTTCCCTTTCCGTAATGCCTGACATTTTTAAGACTGATCTGGCAAATAATCTGTGAAGACAGCCTCCAGAGAAGAGCTCATATTAAGTAACTATAAGAGGTTGAGTTTATAGAGGATTTCTCTTTAGCACGTAATAAGTTGTCTCATTTTATCCTCTCAATGAATGCTCCTTTCCTGTAAAGCATAGAGGGATTCTCAACCCTGTTTTCCAACTAAAGAAACAGAAGTACATGAAACAAACTGTGCTTCTGACTAAATGAGACTAAGAGCTAGGTGTTCTGATTTTCAGTTGGAGACTGTTTCACTTTAAGACTCAGAAATAAAATGATATGTTTGAAAACATAATGATAGCATTTTTTAAAGAAACCAAACATAAATAGAGGTGCAAGAATCATTTCTTACTTTCTTCAAATGGAAAAGCTAAACTTCCTATATCTGATAAGGCCCCTTCCTGAATTCTTATTCTTCCCTGTTAAAAATTTTGAAAAGTCACATTCAGAGGATTCCACTCTTAAAGGGCCCACATAAAATCTCACATGCTCTGGGACACAGGGAAGAAGAAATAGCAATTTGAAGGGACCCTGAGTCAGACTCACCTGCTGATCTTAGAGAGCTTCCTGAGAGGGGAGGCAGCTGAAGCTTACCCTGGGGACATAGACACTGGGGGCGGCCATTTGGGAACCTTGTTCTATGTGGACACTAATGTCAGCAAGCACCATTTTGGAATTCTCTCTGCAGCCTATGAACATCGGACCCAACCCCTCCCAGACAGCGCTCAGTGCCAGTATTGGAAACACCTGACACCAAGCAACTAGTCACGTGGAGACACAGCCTCACCCACCAGCAGTCCTGCTGCCATAAGATCTTCTAAACCCACGGGCACCCCAGGGCACAGTCCTGTCCACCAGGATGTCCAGAACATGGCTCGATAACCCATTGCAAACACACGTGTCCCAGATATCCCAGGGCCCTGCAGGCAGAGCCCCTGGGATCAGCTCTGCCCACCAGTGGGCTGGCCTTAGTCCCAGGACCAGCCTCACCCGTTACTGAGCTAGCCATCAGCCCTGGAATTCCCGGGCTCTGGCCCACCACATCAATAGGCCATGACACTACCTCCAAGATGCTGTGGCTCTGCAACCAGAGACACCAGGACCTGGCTCTGCTTACCAATGAGCTGGCACTGGTTCTGGGATGTCCTGGGCCTCAGTCCTGCCCACCAGTATGCTGACATAGGGCCTCTGGGCCTTGCAGCCAGAGATGCCAGGATCCAGCTTCACTCACTGCTGAGTAAGCAACAGTCCTGGCCCATCCTGCTGGGTGGACACCAGCCCCAGGCCCATCACAGCGCCACAGCCTGGCAGGTCAGGACCCAGCCCACCAACCAGCAAACCATCAACAGACCCAAGAACCCCTGGGTCCTGACTCTGCCTACAGCAGGCCAGCTCCATCTCTGGGAGACTTTTGGACACTCAACCAATGGCCCTGAGGTCTGGCTATGCCTACTAGTGAGCCAACACCAGTTTGGGGATCCCCAGATTTCTACAGCCAAAGATCCTGGGATCTAGCTTCACCTACCAGTGAGCTAGCACTAGCTCATACATGTTTCTTTACCTCAGACTTACCTGTTGTGCTGGTCACTCAGCTGTGTCTGACTCCTTGCGACCCCATGATGTGAATAGCCAACTCATTAGAAAAGACCCTGATGCTGGGAAAGATTGAAGGCAGGAGAAGGGGATGACAGAAGAAGAGGTTCTTGGATGGCATCACTGATTGGATGGACATGAGTTTGAGCAAACTCCGGAAGATGGTGAAGGACAGGAAGGCCTGTCTTGCTGTAGTCCATGGGGTCATAAAGAGTCAGACATGACTGAGTGAAAAACATGGCTGATTCATATTGCTATTTGGCAGAAAACAACAAAATTCTTTAAAGCAATTATCCTTCAATTAAAAAATAAATACAATCAAAGAAAAAAAAAGCCAATCACAAAAGGTAAAAAAAGAAAGGATATATTGTACAGCACAGAGCATATAGCTAACATTTCATAATAACTTTAAATGGAGTATAATCTACAAAAATATTGAATCACTCTGCTTTATATATGAAGCTAATGTAATGTTATAAATCAATCATATTTTTATTAAATAAAGAATTCATGAACTATGAGAAACTCTCTGTTTCAGATGAGTGAATTGAGAGGGGTAAAGGGCTTCTTTCCCTTTGATTTTTTTCTTCTCAATATCTTTGTCTACTCACTCTGCCCACCAGTTGCATGCAGGTATCCACTACTCCTATGAGTGGGCCAGAATGCTCCAGTGGGTTGCAGTATGTGTCTTTGGGGAAAAAAATTCCTACAAGTGATTTTTTTATGCTAATTCCCTCATGACACCCCACTGGGGACCATCCACTCAAATATTACCTTCTACTCCAGTATTCTGGTATGTTGCTAGCTGTCTTTCCTTCCATGTGTCAAATCCTAACAGAATGATTCCATCAGTTTCTGCACCTAGATCTACTAGTGATTCTCTTACGAGCATCTCTCACTGAGATGTGAATATTTAACTTCAAATTAGACATTACCTCTTTGACAGACACACAGGTCTGTCAACCTTAGCATGTTTAAAAGTGAAATTAAGACTCTCAGCCAGAAGGGGTCTAATCCTCTGCATATTCAAGTAAAAGGGAATTTACAATCAGGATACAATAAGAAAGTACACAAGCATCCAAGGACAAATCCTAAAGTGAAGTTAATAAGCAGGGATTGGACTGGAAAGTCAGGAATTAGGTTTCTCTGAGTGAGTATAATTCTACATTGTGATTTTGTTCAGTTTCAGATGCTCTTTTTCTATTCACACTTGCCTTCTTAATAACATTGTAACTTTATGTTACTTTTGGTATTGGTTTTATATATATTAAAACTCAGCATTCAGAAAACTAAGATCGTGGCCTCTGGTCCCATCACTTCATGGGAAATAGATGGGGAAACAATGGAAACAGTGACAGACTTCATTTTAGGGGGGCTCCAAAATCAGTGCAGATGGTGACTGCAGCCATGAAATTAAAAGACGCTTGCTCCTTGGAAGAAAAGGTATGACCAACCTAGAAAGCATATTAAAAAGCAGAGACATTACTTTGTCGACAAAGGTCTGTCTAGTCAAATCTATGGTTTTTCCAGTGGTCATGTATGGATGTGAGAGTTGGACCATAAAGAAAGCTGAGCGCTGAAGAACTGATGCTTTTGAAATGTGGTGCTGGAGAAGACTCTTGAGAGTCCCCTGGACTGCAAGGAGATCCACCCAGTCCATCCTAAAGGAAATCAGTCCTGAATATTCATTGCAAGGACTGACGCTGAAGCTGAAAGTCCTATATTTTGGCCACCTGATGTGAAGAACTGACTCATCTGAGAAGACCCTGATGCTGGGAAAGATTGGAGGTGGGAGGAGAAGGGATCGACAGAGGATGAGATGGTTGGATGGCATCACCAACTCGATGGATGTGAGTTTGAGTAAACCCCAAAGTTGGTGATGGACAGGGAGGCCTGGCCTGCTGCAGTCCATGGGATCCCTCTTTGGTCACAGGATGGCTGCCACTATCCCAGGTATCCAGTGGAAGAATAGAGATTTATTTAGTTCTTTTCAAAAGAGAAGGACATTTCCAAAGAAGATCTCAGTGAGACTTCACCACAAATTTGGTTAAATCTGATTCCATGTGCATCCTTAAATCAATATTTGTCTGTAATTAGAAGGATTATGGCAATGTTTACCCGTAATTCAAAGATAGTAGTAGAATTAGATGGCGTATCCATTGTTAGGCAGTCAACAATGTCTGCTCAGTCCTGGAGCCAAATTTAGACCCAGTGCAGAATGATCATCCTCCAGTTGTCAAATGGCATCCAGTGACCTCTCTGCTCTTATTTTATACCGTTTCATACCATTCTTATCTTCTTGCACTTTACTTAGGCCATCTTCTCAAACACATCAAGAAAATTTCCATCTCAGTGCCATCCTGTTTGTTTCTTGTCTCCTTCAGATCTTTGCTCAGGTGTTATCTCCTCAAATATTCCCTATTCTTAACCATTCAGTATAAAATTAGCATCTGGTTTCCCTGGTGGCTCAGTTGTAAAGAATTCTCTAGCAATGTAGAAGACCCAGATTCGATCCCTGGGTAAGGAAGATCCCCTGGAGAAGGACATGGAAACCCACTCCAATATTCTTGCCTGGAGAGTCCCCATGGACAGAAGAGACTGGCAGGCTACAGTCCATGGGGTCATAAAGAGTTGGACACAACTGAGCGACTAAGCACAGCACAGCATTTTACTATGTTGCAGATCCTGGTCAAAGGACTCTACAAACACTGAACTCTTTAATCCTCATAACAACCCTATGAGGTAGGCATTATTTTTATTCTTATTATTCCCTTTAAAAGAGAAAGAGTTCTAGTTATAGAAGGAGTGTTCAGAGAGAGGTCAAAGCGAAATATTTCTCACTGGACAGAGAGGTTGCTAGGAATATATCTTTACTTCCATTTTCTACAGTTGTTGTTCAGGCACTAAGCTGTGTCCGACTTTTTGCAACCCCTTGAACTACAACATGCCAATGGGGTTCAGCAAACTATGACCTATGGATGAAATCCAGCCTGACACTAATTTTTGTTAATAGGTCTTTATTGGAATAAGGCTATGTCCATTCATTTCTGTATGTATTCCTTTCATACTTCAACCATAAATCTGAATAGTTGCAGGAGCTACCATACTTCTTGCAAAGCTGAAAATGTTGACCATCTGGTCCTTTACAGAAAAAAGTTTGCAATCCCAGGTCTATAACAGAACATTCAAATGATTGTGGTAAAAGACTGTATAATAATACTGCATTTGTTGATCTAGACCTGCTGCCATAGGGTAAGTCTAGAGATGAGCATCTCTACAGGAAGAGGAAAATTGATATCAACACAACTGGAAATCATCATTTGTATTTTCATCCCAACATGGCTGAATTTATCTCTTACCCTCTTGCAGCATAGGACACAGCTACGCCCCTTTGAGGGGTGTGGCCCAGACTAAACTAGGGCATTCATGAAGAGATGGAGACCCTTAAGTACACATATCTAATTTGTTTTTGGAGATGGCTTACCTTAATGAAGAATACTTTTTGTCTGGTAGGTGTGTCACCCTGATACTGATTGAAATGCAAAGTGTACAAGCTGTGAAATGAGTTCCCTAAGCCACCTAACAAAGCTCTACTAAATGAGAAATTAGAAGGAAGCAAATAACTAGTGCTCTCTTCAAAGGCCAGGAGAAAGAAGCAGAGTTAATAAAAGGAAGGTGGGGGTGGGTGTTTGGAAATTTTAGGGAAGATGGAGATGCTGGAGAAGAGAGATGGGCACCAGGGAAGGACTTTCCTACACCCTAAAGTTCACTTAATAAAGATCGTAGGTTTCCTAGGTAAACTATTTTGCTTTGTTTTCTGGGGCCTTGATGTGCACTTAGTTTTCTAGCAATAATGGATTTTCCCTTCCTATCCTTCCCAAGAATGAGGGCACAGCTAAGGAGCTTAACCTCAAAGCTGTGTTGTTAAAAATGACAGTCAGTTTTACACAGGGGAAAGAATCTTCTGCAAATGGAAGCAAAAAGAGACTGGATCTTTGGTCCAGTTCCCGCTACCGTTCCTTTGCCATTTTCCCAGGTCTTGGAACAAAGCAGAAGAAAACAATGCTGCATTTGGCATTCCTGAAGAGTGTGTTCACTTTCAGTCCTACTGCTATCTGTGTGTGTGAGATGACATCCGGACAGATGTGGGCAATGCTGGCAGGTCCTCACAAAAGCAGATGTTGGATAAACCATTTTGGACTACTCTCCAGTAAAATAGGCAGGCGAGCAGAATGGTGCCATTCTTTCCCTGACATTTGGCAAAAAAGAGAAAACAAATGCAGTTTTGACATCTGTTCCTTTTCTTTGTTTTAGCTTAGCTCTGCCAGCCAAGTAGGGCTGCCCAGGCATAATTGATAAATTGTTTAAGGCAACTTGACAAGGAGGCCAATGAAAACGAATAAGAAGAAAAAGGATAAATGAAATGACTCATGTTTGTCAGGTGTTTTGAAGGAAAAAGTTTTAAAAATGAGACGATCTTAAAAAATTATCGTTTTAGGAAAACTTCTACAGCACCATGGTGACTAAAACATAAATAACTTCGGTTTTCTTCTTTGCCTCCCACAAGTTACTGGGCACAGACTGAAAAGTTATATTCTTCATATCATGAAATAATAATAGATGTAATTTACTGAGCACACGGCAAGATGGTTTATAATCTCCAAATCTGTAAAAGAAATTATTTCCATTTTAGAGAATGGAAATCAAATGCCCAGAGAGTGCCACATAACCGATTAAATGGTTTTGACAGGGTATGAAAGATGCTTTGACCTGACAAACTGCTCCCATTTACCTGTTTATTTAGACAGACGTGGCTGGTGGCAAGAGCTTGGACCTTGGCACTAGAGAGTCTGAATCTGGCCTTTGCTACGTTACAGTATAGCTGGTGTAATTGATTTAGTTATTTAACTTTGAAATTCAGTTTTCTTGGCTCCAAGTGGGTGAGAAAAATCTATATCACTGGGATTTATTGTGAATTAAATGAAGAAATATCTATCAAACACCTTAGAAATAGTTGATACCCTGTAACAACTTTTTTTTCCCCTTTCTCACTGAATCGCATCTTAAGTACCCAGCTCAAAGTAGCTTTCAGAGAAGGCAAATAATTGTACTTAGTGTTTTGTGGAATCGTTTTTAAAATTGTGTCAAGCTGACATACTTAATAGAAGTTAGTTCAAATAAAAATGTTTGTACTGATTATATTATCCAACTTTGCTGCTGGTTATGCTGCTAAACTTACCAACCATTTTGACCCTAGTATCCTAAAGTAAATCAGAATTTCCAAACCATCTATCAGATCAAGTGTCTTTAGGAAAAAGTCTGGAGCAATGGAAAGAGGGTTTTTCAATGTTCCAGAAGAGACATAGCCAGCAGTTGTAAGAAAAATCATCTAGTATTTGTACCTTAATTTGGTAACTGAAAGGTTTTCATCACCTGCTTTCACATGCCTTTACTCAGAGTCTTATGAAGTTTTTGATTATACTCTTGTTTTCGCTATAATTGCACACATCAAATTGGTACTAATCATTAGCTGACACCCAAGAAGAAAATGAAGATCTGCAATAAATGACTTCTTAAGAAATTACTTTCTTTCTGAATGTAATGTCTATGAACAATCTGGCAGAGGGGTGAGGGGAGGTGCAGAGAGTGGAATTCTTGCCTTTGTAAGTCCTGAGATGACATTTACACTTCAGTCTGTAAGTCCTGTGGGAAACACTTCAGGAGCACTCCTTGTTCTCCTGTAATTATATCTGGAATGATTAGACAAAGAACAAGGCACAGCAGTAAATGTTCAGCAAGGTTACATTTTGCAATTTCAACACTATTAGAAAAGAAATCAAATATAAGTGGAATCAGTGTGTATGAGGAAACTGCAAATGAGATGCTAAGCAGTTCCTTTTCCATGTCTACTTTTCTTTCTAATACCAGCATAGTTAACCACGTCTTCAGCATTTTTTTTTAACTCAATGATGCCATAATTCAAGTAGACATCTTAGGAAATGAGGGCAAAAGAATCTAAGCCAGATGAATACGTGAATGATTTGAAACATGAAAAAAGAGATTGGTTCATTTCAGTGGTGGTCCAAAAACATTTTTTTTTTAAATTCTAAAAGCCATGGAAATGTCTTATTACTCATGAAATTTCCCAATAGAAACCTAAGTGTTAAGGATCCATAGGTGAATCTGAGAGAAAACAATTACCACTGAAGGCCATCTTTCAATTCCATCAAATAGTTATTCAGGAACAACATTTTTAATACTATAGGAAGTGGACAGAATTGGGGGTCAAGCCCTACAACTTATTAGTTCTGTGTCATGAGTCACCGTCCTCCACTGATCATGAACTTCCACTGCATCGTTTGCAAAATGAAGATACTTGTTCCACTTACCTGTTACTGTGGAACAAATTATCCCAGTTGGAAATGAGCAATTTAGGCAGGCTCAGCAGGGAGAGCTTATCCCTGCTTCAGGCAGGGTCAGCTGGGGTGAGAGGAAGGCTGTGGGAAACTCGACAGCCAAGGGCTGGAAGAACCTCAGCTTGGAATGCCACATGCTCACCTTGTTCTCGTCAAGGGCCACTTCTGTACTTGACTTCCTCACAGCAGAGAGCCTGTGCTCCAAGACCCCATCAACTACGCTGAAGCTGGAAGCTATACGCTCTTTTTAAAACCAGTCTTGAAAGTGGTAAATTCTGCCAGTCAGGAGCTCACTCAGGTATCAAAAGAAAGCAGCTCAGATCTACCTCTCATTTAGAGGAAGGGCACAATTACACAGGAAAAGGAGCACAGATGAGGCATGGTTGTGACCATTTGGGGAAGAGGTACTCTACCATTTAACATACCCTGATATTCTACTTTTTATTCAAAAAACTCTTCACAAGTGCTTGTGTGTATTTTCACAATTTTTTCTTATCAATTTCGCAAAATAACAAAGAAATTAATTAACACTGAATTTAATTTGCAGTATCACATCTTTGTTCCTCAGACAATAGCTTCTTGGATTTGGACGCATGGTAGCTTCAGCACACTGTAATACAGGGAGGAAATGACAGGTAAGGCAGCTGCCTTTTGCTCTCATTCCCTTTAATTGTGAGAACACAACCTGAGGAAACTACTAGTGGAACAGTGTGGCCCTTTCATGACTGTGTCTATGAATACCCTTCACATTGAATATCCATGTGTCGAACACATCTTTTTCTTATACCCTTTTGTTTTTCAAGAAGTAAGAGCATTAAAAAGGGGGCTAGGGTACCTACCCTCATGAATAAGATTGTATTACATGAGGCAGCTGTGTATGAGGACCTCTACCCACTAGTTGGATGAACAGCTCTTTCGACAAGTAAAAACTAAATCTCATGAAACAATCAAAACAGCCAAGTTTGCTGATTTACAAGTTAGTGATACGTTATTAATTTTGAGTCCCAACAACATCAGTTCTTAGCTAGAGAATTATATAATTTAAGAGCAGTTGGGAGAAATAAAAAGCTTTGACAGATACTTTGCCTAAATGTCCCCAAATACTCCCCAAGTGTTGTAAAACCCACAAAGAGAACTCTTTAGATGTCTTCCCATCAGAAAGCTGTTACAATACTCAGTGCCAAATAGTCAAACAAAATAAACCCCTCAGATTATGTATAATTCTACATTTTCCAAATTCCCAGATATTTAGCATCACAAAGACTCAATTAAAAGCTGTTCACCTCCAAATTTTATTTTGGCATTAATTTATTAAACAAGAAACTGAGAACGTCATTGAGAATAGTAGCAAAATGAAGCGCATTATTGAACTGTTAGCAAAGCTACCAGACATATTTTCTACTTTGTAGGGGGGGGAAAAATAATGTAGTTGACAGAGTTTTCGTGACTTCCACTAAACTGTTGCTTTCATTGTTGTTAAGTCAGACTATCTAGACGCAGTGCGCTGAAGGAGGCGTAGGCACTGAGGGTCCACGTTATCAGCCAATACTTCACCCCACGTGTTTCCTGCCCTCTTACACATGGTTTCTGTGGTTGCAGGTAGCCATCTTTACAGCGGTAAAATTGGTGGCGGATTTTCTGTTGTTGTTAACAGAAACCATGGAGGTTTATGTTGAACCTTGGAAATCAATGTTGGCTTTGAAAAAAAATGCATTTTGAACAATGTAGCAGTGCGCGGGCGGGGGGGAGATGTAAGTTATGTCCTATGAGTATGTTGTCCAGTTTAAATAGCAGGGCATATTTTGCTGGTGTAGACATATCCGTATCCATCACTGGTTTCACCCCTGATAACAGGCAATTAGTCAATTAATTTGTGTCAATATCTTAAATCAGTAGATTGAGAATGCCCTTAAATTAAAAGACCCATTATCTTTTAATTAATGGGAGAGGAAAAGGACACAAAGTAGTCTTAAGAAGTATAGTACCTGGACTTTTATGCAAATTCCTGTTTTTTATTGGGGTATAATTGCTTTACAATGTTGTGCTAGTTTTTGCTGTACAACAATGTGAGTCAGCTATATGTATACATACATCTGCTCCCTCTTGAACTTTCCTTCCACCCCTTCCAACCCCATCCTTCCAGGTCATCACAGAGAACCGAGCCGACCTCCCTGTGTTACACAGCCACTTCCCACCGGCTGTCTATTTCACACAAACACTAGTGTGTCTATGTCAACGCCACTCTCCAGGCTCACCCTCCCCTCCCGTCCCCCATCTCCCATGTCCACGTCTGTTCTCTGTGTCTGCATCTCTATTCCTGCTCTGCAAATAGGCACATCTGTACTCGGCCATAAAATGGAATGAAATTGGGTTGTTTGTACATGTAACAGATCTAGAGTATGCTATACAGAGTGAAGTAAGTCAGAAAGGGAAAATAAATATTGTATGTTAATTCATATCTATGAAATGTATACAAATGCAATTTCTTAATTCTGTGACTCAGTGCTTTCAAATCTGTGCCTATGCCCCTGGAACAAATTAAAAGTATAAGGTGATTGCTTCAGTTAACTCTCAGTTCCCACTCCAGTATTCTTGCCTGGACAATCCCAATGGACAGAGGAGCCTGGTTGCATGCAGTCCACGGGGTTGCTAAGAGTCCGACATGACTGAGCGACTAAGTACAACACATTCTTGACAATGGGAGAGTGTGGATTAAAGAAACCCACAGATAATCCAAAAATATCTCCCACAGCCCTGCCTCTGGGGAAGAAGCTGATGGATGGATTGCTGTAGGGTCTTAATTTTGCACCTAAACTGGACTATGCTAATTGTTGAGTGAGGCTTCTAGGACTTGATTCACATGCAGAACAGAGATTTTGGAAGTATTCTGTTGGGAGGTGTACTGTTATCTATTTCTATATTAAAAAACTACTATCAATTGAGTAGTTTAAAACAATACATATTTATTATCTCACAGTTTCTGTGGGTCAGATATTTGGCCACAACTTCCCTGGGTCTTCTGCATGAGGGTTGCCCACAAGCTGCAATCGAAGTATCAGCCAAGGCTGAGGTTTCATCTGAAGGCTCAATAGAGTAAAGATCCATTTCATTAGCAGGATTCAGTTCCAGAAGGGCTGTCAGACTGAGGATCCCATTTCTTTCCATGCTGTCAGACTGATGGCCTTACTTCCTCACTGGCTGTTAGCCAATTCAGTTCAGTTCAGTTCAGTCGCTCAGTTGTGTCCAACTCTTTCCAACCCCATGAACCGTAGCAAACCAAGCCTCCCTGTCCATCACCAACTCCTGGAGTTTACCCAAACCCATGTCCGTTGAGTTGGTGATGCCATCCAATCATTTCATCCTCTCTCGTCCCCTTCTCCTCCTGCCCTCAGTGTTTCCCAGCATCAGGTCTTTTCCAATGAGTCAGCTCTTCGCATCAGGTGGCCAAAGTATTGGAGTTACAGCTACAACATCAGTCCTTCTAATGAACACCCAGGACTGATCTGCTTTAGGATGGACTGGTTGGATCTCCTTGTAGTCCAAAGGACTCTCAAGAGTCTCCTCCAGCACCACAGTTCGAAAGCATCAATTCTTCAGCACTCATCTTTCTTCACAGTCCAACTCTCACATCCATACATGACCACTGGAAAAACCATAGCCTTGACTAGACAGACCTTTGTTGACAAAGTAATGTCTCTGCTTTTTAATATGCTGTCTAGGTTGGTCATAACTTTCCTTCCAAGGAGTAAGCGTCTTTTAATTTCATGGCTGCAGTCGCCATCTGCAGTGATTTTGGAGCCCCCAAAAATAAAGTCTGTCACTGTTTCCATTGTTTCCCCATCTATTTCCCATGAAGTGATGGGGCCGGATGCCCATTCTAGTTTCTTGTTGTGTGGTCCTTTCCGTGTGGCAAGTTGGTTCAATAAAACATACAAGGCAAGAAAGCAGTGGAATCTGCTGGCAAGATGGAAGTCTTGCCAGTTTGTGGCATCATTCTGTGGCCTTATCAGGGGAGTGACAACTCACTATCATTACTGCATCCTCTTGGTTAGACAGAAGCCATCACATCCAGCCCTCACTCAGACATGAGTGAGGAAGCTATTACACTTAGACAGGAAGGAGATTGGCATTCTTGGAGCCAATCTTATCTTCTTGCCTCAGGTTGGTTGAGGATAGAGACTAGGATAGGAGAAGAGCTGTGTATCTGCCCTGGATAGTGGTTTCTGGACCCATGTTCAGGTTTTGTGATGATATCGTTGGTAGGCTAAAATTAGAATTGTTTCCACCCATAATGATTCAAGGAAATGAGAAGTGTGACTTTTTCTCCTATGTGAGAGTAAGTGATGCTTGGTGGGAATAAAGGGTAGGCTCCTCTTTTCTACACATAACACAAAATTGGCTTGTCCTCACAGCAACTGCGTTCTTTGTAATAAGAGTTCAGATAGTGGAGCTTTGCTGCTCCAAGAGTTTGAATTACGAGGAGTAATGTGAGACTGTGTCCTTGGGGTTTTTTTGCAGCTGTAAAAAGGAATGTTGAATGTTACAGCAATGGATGAATCTTGTCTGTTTGAGCAGCGTTGTGCATACTGGATACACAGCTGAACACTAAATTATTCTAAGGAACTGTTTACCAGTTCTATTTCTTACCGTCCTTTCTTCGTTTGACTCAGTGATCAAGCTCTCAGGAGGCTTTAAACATCCTAATTTGTATGTAAAAATAATAAAGTCAAATAAAAGTTAATTCTCTAAGCTTCAAAGCAGAAGGCTTGGTGAGGAGGAGCAGCTGCTAACCTAACCTCTTGCCTATATCCAGAGATATGTTTTGAACGGTGCATATGATGTTCACACATTCTTTTGGATGGGTAAATGGATGTCTCAACATATTAATCCTAAACTTTGAGAGCAAAATTTAAAGTATTTCCTTTTATCCATGCACATAGTAGATGACCCAAAGAGGATGTATGTTGATGTTCATCAAATAACTCTAAGCCAAAGAACATAGAAAAAGAAGTGGAAATAGAGAAAAATAAATGTGGAAGAAGAGGTTTTATTTCCACCCCCTGCCCGGATAATCCTTATCAGATCTCTTCTGAAAGATATACTGCAAGTATCATTGCAAAATGTTCATACAGTTTGTTTCTTTTGAACAAAGCACCTCAGACTCTTCATAGAATGACGGTAAGAGCAGTAGGAGACAGACATGTCAGCTTTGTCTACTGAACTGACCTGAAAATTTATTCTGTAAATAGTTTTATAATTAGCTTATGATGGACTATTTTCTCTGAAAACCTAGAGATTTCAGGATGGTGCTTCAGTACCACCTTATGTCTAATATTTATCAAAACAGAGAGACTAAAGGATTAAAATGTCTAAATTTTATCACACATTTATGTCTGCTGGCAAGACTATAGAGCAGTTGTTAATATTGAAAATGAGATGAAAGATGTTCTAAATTTATCTTATCAGTCCTGTCTTTCAACAGAATGATAGTTACTTGACACTATCACATAGCTTTTCAGCCAGTTGAAACCAAGTCTGAGAAGATACAAATTCATCCAGAAGTCATGGCTCAGAAATACAGAGTGATGCCAAATGAAACAGATAAGTGTTCGTTTACCTGGGGACCATATTTTGACTCTACTGTGGTGCAAATGCAAAAAAGAAAACCCAATGTTCCCATGGGTTTAAAAATCATACTTAAAAGATCTCAGATGGAAACCATACATCTTTCCAATACCCACATATAAATTAATATGTGCCATCTGGGTTACATCTGGCAACATGAAAATGTTGTCTTATGGACACTAAAGGTGTGAGAACCATCAGGCAGATCCAAGTTGGTCTGGCAAATTTGCTCACAAAGAAGGCATTTCTTATGGTGGTGAGATTTAGCCTAGAAATGGAAGCTTAAGACCTCATCCCAATACACAGAGTTTTGTCAAAAACAAAGAGATGAGTTACATTAATATTGATGACACAAAATGATGTTCTATATTAGAAGATTATAAAGAGGAGTGAATTTTGGAAAATAAAACTCTATTTGGATCTTTTTATCAGGATAATTCCTACACATTTCAGAAATGTAATATTGTATATAGAAGTTATGATTCTCCTAAATAAGAACGCCAAGGTTGAATCCTCAGTCCATGTGCACGCAGGTCTATGCTCAATGATATATGAAAGTTTATATGTGCGTTAGTTGCTTCAGGTGTGTTTGACTCTTGGTGACCCCATGGACTGTAGCCCACCAGCCTCCTCTGTCCATGGGATTCTCCAGGCAAGAATATTGGAATGGGTTGCCATTCCCTTCTCCAAGGGATCTTCCTGACCCAGGGATTGAAATGCAGGGATTGAACCTGCATTTCTCACATCTCCTGCCTTGGCAGGTGAGTTCTTTACCACCTGTGCCACCCGGAGAGGCTTAAGAAAGTTTGACACATACCAATATATAGTATACACTGACCGTTGCTCTAAAAGTCCCAACTTCAACAGTTATCTTTATACTTTAATATTAACATTCCTTATTAATATTAATATTCCTTACTGTTGTTTGGGAAACATCATATATAAACAGGTTACTAAAATGAAAACAAAATTCTTTCCAAATTAATATATGGCTCCCATTTGTTAGGAGATATTGAGGTTCAAAGTTAATATACTTAACTAGCTCAGTTGGTAAAGAATCTGCCTGCAATGCAGGAAACCCCCGGTTCAATTCCTGGGTCAGGAAGATCCTCTGGAGAAGTGATAGGCTACCCACTCCAGTATTCTCAGGCTTCCCTTGTGGTTCAACTGGTAAAGAATCCACCTGCAATGCAGAGACCTGGGTTCCATCCCTGGGTTGGGAAGATCCACTGGAGAAGGGAAAGGCTACCCACTCCAGTATTCTGGCCTGGAGAATTCCATGAACTGTATAGTCCACGGGGTCTCAAAGAGTCAGACACGACTGAGCGACCTTCACTTTCAAGAAACTTTATTCAATATGAACAAGTAGATAAAATAATGAATAAGCAGATCCTTGATTTGATATGCAAAGGATGTAAATTAATCCTGATTTTCCACAAGTGCTGGTGGGAATATAGTGGAATGAAGATGAAAAATAATAACTGTGACCATATTTATAATTGAATTGGTGAAGTGAGAGAAACAATACAATCAAATAATAGAATATGCTCAGTTTCCTCAGTCTGAAGGCTGGAGGAAAATCAACCTGCTGGTCCATGCCCTAGAAGGAGCCCTGAATAGCCAGCTGGAAATGTGCTCTTTCCTGCAGGTGAGGAGGGTGGGGTGGAGAGAACAAGAAGGAGGAGGACTGCTGGGAAGAGCTGAGTACAGAGCTCCGGTGCGCCCCTTAATTGTGGGTCTGGCTGCATTTCTGGGATCCTCAGCAGGATGCTCAAGCCAAGCCAGGCTGCTGCATGGGGTCACCAGTCACCCCATGCACTTCCTTTTCCTTTATCTCCCCAATAGTTTCATGCAGGTCAGATCAGTTTAAGGTGAGAAAGAAGAGAAACACTAAAAGAAAAAGAAGTAAACAAGGGTTATCAGAGGAGACTGTTTCCTGTCAAGAGGAAGGATAGGGCAGGCCGGAGGAGGAACCCAACTGGTAGGTATCATGAATAGAGAGGCTCAACAGGACTAGCATTGTATTTAAAATAAAACATATATCAGAGGATGATTGGATTATGAAAATCTTAATTTTAAACATTGGGGAGCAGTAACTATTTACCCAGTCTCCATGTTCTTAAATACCAGATTCCTTTTAAAAGGCATTTCTGCCATTGTGATTTGGCAACCAAACCATACCTGCTGGAAAACCAGCTAAATCTGTCTTCTTAACCTAAAGAGCAAGGAATATCTCTGAAGTTACAGAAGAAGCCTCTTCAGGTGCGAAGAGATTGAAGAGTTTTGGATACATGGAAATCCCTTCTCATGCATTTTAACAAGCAAATATATAAGTCCTGGCAGTGCACACAGAGGCCTGAAATCATGTAGTCCCACAGGCTCCTCCGTCCATGGAATTATCCTGCTAAGAATGCTAGAGTGCATTGCTATTTCCTTCTCAAGAGGATCTTCCCAACCCAGGGATCGAATTCGTGTCTACAGTGGCTTCTGCGTTGGCAGGTGAATTCTTTACTGCTGAGCCACCTGGGAAGCCTTTATCCTCCTCTGCACAGAATGAGAAATGCATACTAGCTGAAAATAAAAGGAAGCATGCAAACACTGTCAATAATAGGAGATGTCTTTATGATATGTTGAATAAGATGCACACACCTATATATCGGATGGTGATAGAGCTCTCCTTGTTTCCATCTCCACATACACACCCACGTCCCTCCTACACAAACACACTTCATTAGGCAAGAAGTGTAAAATACCAGCCTTTTTAAAACATATGTATTTTTCTCTATTTTTAGAATGATGTTATTTGTGAAGGACACACGTTCAGAGCCTAGGCAGCTGAACCAGCTCACAAAACAAACACAAGTAAATAAATGAGTTGTTCAAATTTGCACCCCAAAATGATTTTGATATTGAAGAGAAAGTTGTAACAACAATGAACTAAGTTATAATAGCTATTAATATGCTAAGGATTTTAATGTTCACTGAGTTCTTATAATGACCCGATAACTAGTATAAGGACTGCTGTTTTAAGGGTGCAGAAGTCAAGGTTCAGTGGACCTAATGAAACCTTTTACACAACAGTGAAGAAGCAGACAAAATTTGAACACAATTTCATCTCTTTCTAGATTCTCTTTTTGCACTATAATATATTGCCTCCTCAATCATCCAAAGAACAACAAGTTCAGCTTTAAAAAAAAAAAAAAATCACTTTCTCACTTTTTGCTCCAAATCGACCTCTTACCACACTGTCAGCTTTATGATACCCTTGTCCCAGGGCTTGCTCTCGCCCTGGTGCATATTCAAGGAGTCACTGACTTCCAGCGCACATCAGAGCCACTCAAATAAGTAGGAGAGTCGTTATTCTTATGAACTAGAAGTTCAACAACCAGACCAAGGAAATACTCCATTGGAAAAACTTTCAAGAACCAGTAATCTATGCAGATTTCTTAAAAGTCTGCCTCAACATTTCCCCCTTACTAACCCCTTGAATGGGTGTAAGGTGGAAAGAGCAGCCATCAGTAAAATAGAGTAGCTACTTTTAAAAATTACCTTTTGAAACATAGGTCATTGGAAATGCTATTGCTACTCCTCCTCCTTTCTTTTTTTGCTGAGGGTGATATGCATAGCCGTGTGAATTATCTAAGACTCTGAGGTAGGGCTCACAGGTGAACCTAGCTGAGTGGAACAAAAGCTTCCCAACCTTGATGTTACAAAGTCCTCTCTAGAAACCTTCTCAGATACTGTATCTCATTCTAAATCAGCATCTCTATGCTTTCACTATACAAGTTAAAGGGAGATGGAGAAAAACCAGGAGACATGCCCTTTTCATCCAAACATGTGGTACTTATTTATAGAGTACTGGTTGAGTGTTGCGCCCCTGCTAAGTCAGGGAATACAAAGAGAATCAGGCAAGGTTGCTACACTTGAGGAGCTTACAGCCTAGTGGTCTTCTATGCTCTTTTTCTTATCCACATGCCAGTGGTTGAACTGGCATCATCAAGGTAGGATATGCATTATGAGCTACAACGGTTAATTCCGTGAAAGAAAGGGCAGTCTGGCGATTCCAAATTAAGACACAGAGGACTTGCAAACCCAAGCTAAATAAATGTTCTAGCTCTAGCACATTGATACATCAAGAATCATACACTAAACATCAAATCACCATCTTGATGCTGGTGTCTGCTTTGAGCATAGTGTGCAAATATTAGTAATACACATTTGCGCAGAGACTATTCCAATAGCTAACCTCTCCCAAGTTTAATCTGGTCCCCTCACTATCACCTTTAATTATATCTCTAGACAATTTGTATAGTGTTTTTCATGCAAATTCCCTTATTAGAAAATATGAGGTATCCCTTCAAGAATTGATCCAGTCTCCTTCTCTGCCTGTAGCCGATAGCTTTTGACTTGAGGCCACATACTATTTTCTTCGCCCACATGTAACATGCACCATCACAGTGAAATAGAATCTCTGACTGTATGAATGTCAAAACATTGCTAGTGTGGAATCCAGCCTCCCGAGTTTGCTCTGAGCACAGCTACTGCAAAATCCAATCTATTTTATCACTCTGTCTTCTTGCTGGATTTAGCAGCTTCATAATTCCACACCTCTGTCAATGAGACCTTCATTATGCAGGCTTCTAAACATTTTACTTGTGGAAAGAATAAACAACATATTTAGTACTAATGAGGTGAGATATTGCTTTTTTATTTGCATTACTGTTTAATGATTGTGATATCTCCAGCACTTTGAGCTCTGGGAGCTTGTTTTGATTGATGCAATTTTTCTTACAGACACCTAGTTACTTACACGGCACAGTTTGTCTCATGTTTGGAATGTGTGGCTTCAGAATTACAGCAAAATGAAGTGCCCATCTTCCACTCACCATGGTTGCTATACAGGTGATAATGCTACTCATTTTGATTATGTTTCAGTATAAAGACTGAAATAGAGTGTTCTCTAACCAGAAAAATGTAATCATAACATTTTTTTCTGGTCTTTTTTCCCCCCCTTTGCTGTACAACGGCTGTGAAATCACAATAACTTGACATTTTTTCACTGACCCTAATTCATCCTAATTTTCTTGCCTCAAAGTGTTTTTCGAAGTTTATCTACTTAAATGTTATTTAGTGCCATCTTGTAAGATAAAGTTAAATATGCCGTGTTTACTCAAAGCTAAGCATGGCTGATAGCAGCAACTTCTGGTCTCTAAATAGAGAGAGTTCAAGAGTAAGAGGATAATTACAAAATTAACTTCAGGACAGGTCAAATGCAAAGGCAAAATGAAAGAGAGACTTTGTGTCCAGGCAGTGCTGAATTTGAATCCCAGCTGTGTTATTTAGTAACTCTGTAAGCTTGTGTTAGCGACTTAATTTGATATATAGGTTTTTAATCAATAAATGAAGGTTCCAAAATATCAACCTCTGATTCCTAAGGATTAATGAGATAACATATGTAAAATTCCACTGTAGAGAGGCCTGGTGCATATCAGGCCCTCAATACATTTTCTCTATTATTACAGTTGAAACACACCAGAATAAGTCAGGTATGCAGACAATGATTAACCCTGTGTAGAAACATAGAATGCGCTTGAGCTGAGTATTGATAAGACCAAAGAGCAGTTTTCCTTTCCGTGTTTAATCTCTGAACTGTGAAAGTTTAGATTACTCTTCATCCATGCCCGAACCTTAGTATGCCTGGGGGACATTACAGAGTCTCTCAATTTTTCCTCTAAGTGTGGTGAAGGGATCTAGCCCTTCAGGCAATCCTCAGGGACAACTGGTGCCCCGCGACATGGTGAACTTGCAGCTGCTGAGCCCCAGGGGAGCATGCTAGCCTAGCAGAGATCCTTGTCCAAAGGAAGAAGTAACAAAGGCTTAGCATTAAGGTGGGAAACTTGGGGAACCCTTCATCCAACAGACACTTTTCTAATGCCATTCAGAACACTAAGTATGCTGTGTGAACACCTAGCTGTGAATCCTGATTCTGTCACCCACCAGTCTATAAAAGAGATCTCTATCCTGTTTACATAAATCAACTGCTGTGTGACTCACATGGGTAACGTAGCGGTACCTGCTTAGCAAATTCTAAAGTGCTTTGTATACTCTCTAGCTGAGATGCATAAAGTAAGATACTACTCAATTAGCAATTCAAGTTTATTTTATGGTTTTACTGGACTGGTCAGCATCAGTGTCAGCAGCAGAAAATTTATTCTTTCTTTCCTAAATGCCTGAGGCAAGATGTCCGCAATAACATCATTAGGCCAACTCACAGGAGAAGGCAAAGCTGCAAGAGCATACCACACTTAAATATCTGCAGATCTCTTTAGTTACACTTATCCAGAATATCTGTGTGGCCCACAAGATGTTAAAATAGAGAAATGAAGATGCGAGGAACTGAGTAAAAGGAAGTTTTCACAGTGAATGAGTGGCATTTCTGAAATATTTTGAATTCTACATAGATACTTGCTGAGTTTAACTTCAACAGGCCATCAAACTTCTTTCTTCAGATTAAAAAAAAAATTAGGACTTATGAGTGGGCTAAAGGTAATAATAAACATTTTCATTGGCTGCCTAAAATAATTATTTTTATTCATTTGTGAAGATACGTTTGTTATGTAATGTTATGAAACAAAATATGTTCATCAATATAGCTAGCAGAGAGCCTAAACATGATCTTTAATGCTTTTAAATTGCTTAAACCTTTGACAACATATCTTTTCTTCAAGTTTGTCTATGACTCACAGTAAAGTACTGTGAAGCCTACTCTAATTTTATTTTAAAAATTTCGCTGGAAACTATTATTCTGGGGTGCAATGAGAATTTCTTACCTAAAAGGCTTCTTGATTTCGGGCTGGTTTGGAGCACTTCCCCAGGATAGCTTAGTTTCTTTTTCCGGCTTTACTGGTGGCCTCATTGATTCACATGTGTTCAGTGAATTTCTTTTATGCTCCAGACATTATGCTAGGGCTTGGGGTACTAGCAAGACCCAAGTCAGACTCATTGTGGCTTTTGCACACAGTCGGCCCAATGAGCCTGCGGCCTGACTTGCTCTATCAATAATCCCAACATGTGGTGTAAAGGGAAAGCAGAAAATATAACCTAAAAATGTGAGACCAGTTGGGAAAGAGTGTTGGTAGAAAGTGGGATTGAGTTAGAGGGAAGAAAGAGGAGAGATTTGAGGCCTCCTAAAACTCTCACTGAAAAAAAATTTCTATATCACATCCTTTCCATAAATAACTGTTTATAGGTGAGTTCTAAATATTTATAGCTCCAAGGAAATTCCATGTTAATGTTTCATATTATTGAATACACAGCAAATTGCTGCATTAAAGTAAGGATTGGCTAGAGATCTGAAGTTATGAAAGTCTGTTTTTATGCTTTTATGCTTATAACGCCTTTTGTACATATTAATAATACTCTGCAGTGAAAATAGGGCAAAACAATCCTATCATAAAGGCAGAATTTTTAAAAAATGTGTATCATAACTATAATTACAAAGGATTGGGTAGGTATTTGAGCTGGGACACTATGGAGAATTATTTTCACCTATGCTTGGTTAAATGCATGAAACACTACTGCAATTTATTGTGATTATAACCAAACTGGTTGGCATCCTGTAAGTTAGAAATATGGGTTTAAGTTCAATATTTACCGAGTTAGTTGCAATTTTTACTTAAAGAAAGGGCAGGGATTACTTGAAAATAATTACTCATGATTCATCTGAATGTTATTGTTTTAAAACATACCTTAGAAAGGTATCCATTTTATGGAACTCATTTTCTCCCTGCAGTGTTAATAAATAGCAGAGATAGAATCTTATTTCCTTTGATAAAATACCGTGGGTATATATATTTTCAAGGGGGATGGAAAAGGCATGGAAATTAATTTCTTTCAACCCTTGAAGCTTTTATCTGTGTGCTTTTATAAAGCATCTTTCTGCCTCAGGCAGAGGAGGGTCACAGGGAGATAGTTACACACTCATGCCAAGCATAGCAACGCTGCTGCGAAGCAGAACATTTTGTCTCATATATAAATCTTGACAAATGCAACCACTTATTGGTCTAGTGTCTGTTGATTCTCAGTCTGCTACCCATTTTTTTGATGCCTCAGTTCAGTTCAGTTCAGTCACTCAGTCGTTTCCGACTCTTTGTGGCCCCATGGAATGCAGCACGCCAGGGTTCCCTGTCCATCATCAGCTCCTGGAGCTTGCTCAAACTCATGTCCATGGAGTCAGTTATGCCATCCAGCCATCTCCATCAAATGCCATCACCATTTGATGCCTACAGTTTTTTAATCTTTTTTTACCAGTAATGCCAACTGGGCTTACTTCAATATGCCCAAATCTCAACCCAAGTCTAAGATGCAACTTACCATTCATTTCACTTTATTTGTAATTATCTGAATACCTCGGCAGGAATTACTGCATTTTACTTTTTGGAAAAAATAAACGAATAAGAAAAGTTCATACAGAAATTCCAGGCTCACTAAGAAGTTAATACAAAGTTTGTCATCCAAGGATAAATGGAGCTAATATACTAGAAATGCTGAGGTAAGTAACAAATTTAATGAAAGTCAGCAGCAATCTTTTAAATACAGCAAAATGTATGGATGCATTTTCACAAGTCAATGTGATGCATTATAATGAAGTGATCAGGGTAGTGCCCGATTTGTTTCACTTAAAAAAAATCAGTTTGCCCAGTGAAACACGACTCGTCAAAAGCACACGTGAGAAGAAAGAAGAAGCAGGTAAGACCACTTTTGCCCTAAATGCAACAGACAGTTCAGTCAGTTCAGTCCCTCAGTCATGTCCGACTCTTTGCAACCGCATGAACTGCAGCATGCAGGGCCTCCCTGTCCATCACCATCTCCCGGAGTTCACTCAAACTCATGACCATCGAGTCGGTGATGCCATCCAGCCATCTCATCCTCTGTTGTCCCCTTCTCATTCTGCCCCTAAATTCTCTCATTATCAGACTTTTTTCCAATGAGTCAACTCTTCACATAAGGTGGCCAAAAAATGGAGTTTCAGCTTTAACATTATATCCTCCAAAGAACACCCAGGACTGATCTCCTTTAGGATGGACTGGGAGTCCAAGGGACTCTCAAGAGTCTTCTACAACACCACAGTTCAAAAGCATCAATTCTTTGGCACTCAGCTTTCTTCACAGTCCAACTCTCACATCCATACATGACCACAGGAAAAACCATAGCCTTGACTAGACGGACCTTCGTTGGCAAAGTAATGTCTCTGCTTTTTAATATGCTATCTAGGTTGCTCATAACTTTCCTTCCAAGGAGTAAGCGTCTTTTAACTTCATGGCTGCAATCACCATCTGCAGTGATTTTGGAGCCCAAAAAATAAAGTCTGACACTGTTTCCACTGTTTTCCCATCTATTTCCCATGAAGTGATGGGACCAGATGCCATGATCTTCGTTTTCTGAATGTTGAACTTTAAGCCAACTTTTTCACTCTCCTCTTTCACTTTCATCAAAAGGCTTCTTAGCTCCTCTTCACTTTCTGCCATAAGGGTGGTGTCATCAGCATGTCTGAGGTTATTGATATTTCTCCTGGAAATCTTGATTCCAGCTTGTGTTTCTTCCAGTCCAGCGTTTCTCATGATGTACTCTGCATAGAAGTTAAATAAGCAGGGTGACAATAGACAGCCTTGACATACTCCTTTTCCTGTTTGGAACCAGTCTGTTGCTCCATGTCCAGTTCTAACTGTTGCTTCCTGACCTGCATACAGATTTCTCAAGAGGTATGTCGGGTGGTCTGGTATTCCCATCTCTTTCAGAATTTTCCACAGTTGATTGTGATCCACACAGTCAAAGGCTTTGGCATAGTCAATAAGGCAGAAATAGATGTTTTCCTGGAACTCTCTTGCTTTTTCCATGATCCAGTGGATGTTGGCCATTTGATCTCTGGTTCCTCTGCCTTGTCTAAAACCAGCTTGAACATCAGGGAGTTTACGGTTCACGTATTGCTGACTGGCTTGGAGAATTTTGAGCATTACTTTACTAGCATGTGAGATGAGTGCAATTGTGCGGTAGTTTGAGCATTCTTTGGCATTGCCTTTCTTTGGGATTGGAATGAAAACTGACGTTTTCCAGTCCTCTGGCCACTGCTGAGTTTTCCAAATTTGCTGGCATATTGAGTGCAGCACTTTCACAGCATCATCTTTCAGGATTCGAAACAGCTCAACTGGAATTCCATCACCTCCACTAGCTTTGTTCATAGTGATGCTTTCTAAGGCCCACTTGACTTCACATTCCAGGATGTCTGGCTCTAGATGAGTGATTACACTATCGTGATTATCTGGCTCGTGAAGATCTTTTTTTGTACAGTTCTTCTGTGTATTCTTGCCACCTCTTCTTAATATCTTCTGCTTCTGTTAGGTCCATACCATTTCCGTCCTTTTTTGAGCCCATCTTTGCATGAAATGTTCCCTTGGTATCTCTAATTTTCTTAAAGAGATCTCTAGTCATTCCCATTCTATTGTTTTCCTCTATTTCTTTGCACTGATTGCTGAGGAAGGTTTTCTTATCTCTCCTTGCTATTCTTTGGAACTCTGCATTCAGATGCTTATATTTTCCCTTTTCTCCTTTGCTTTTTGCCTCTCTTCTTTTCACAGCTATTTGGAAGGCCTCTCCAGACAGCCATTTTGCTTTTTTGCATTTCTTTTCCATGGGTGTGGTCATGATCCCTGTCTCCTGTACAATGTCATGAACCTCATTCCATAGTTCATCATGCACTCTGTCTATCAGATCTAGTCCCTTAAATCTATTTCTCACTTCCAGTATATAATCATAAGGGATTTGATTTAGGTCATACCTGAATAATCTAGTGGTTTTCCCTACTTTCTTCAATTTAAGTCTGAATTTGGCAATAAGGAGTTCATGATCTGAGCCACAGTCAGCACCTGGTCTTGTTTTTGCCGACTGTATAGAGCTTCTCCATCTTTGGTTGCAAAGAATATAATCAATCTAATTTTGGTGTTGACCATCTGGTGATGTCCATGTGTAGAGTCTTCTCTTGTGTTGTTGGAAGAGGGTGTTTGCTATGACCAGTGTATTCTCTTGGCAAACTCTATTAGCCTTTGCCCTGCTTCATTCTGTATTCCAAGGCCAAATTTGCCTGTTACCCTAGCTAGTGGAGGTGATGGAATTCCTGTTGAGCTGTTTCAAACCCTGAAAGATGATGCTGTGAAAGTGCTGCACTCAATATGCCAGCAAATTTGGAAAACTCAGCAGTGGCCGCAGGACTGGAAAAGGTCAGTTTTCATTCCAATCCCAAAGAAGGCAATGCCAAAGAATGCTCAAACTACCACACAATTGCACTCATCTCACATGCTAGTTAAGTAATCCTCAAAATTCTCCAAGCCAGTCTTCAGCAATACATGAACCGTAAACTCCCTGATGTTCAAGCTGGTTTTAGAAAAGGCAGAGGAACCAGAGATCAAATGGCCAACATCCACTGGATCATGGAAAGAGCAAGAGAGTTCCAGAAAAACATCTATTTCTGCTTTATTGACTATGCCAAAGCCTTTGACTGTGTGGATCACAATCAACTGTGGAAAATTCTGAAAGAGATGGGAATACCAGACCACCCGACATACCTCTTGAGAAATCTGTATGCAGGTCAGGAAGCAACAGTTAGAACTGGACATGGAACAACAGACTGGTTCCAAACAGGAAAAGGAGTACGTCAAGGCTGTCTTTTGTCACCCTGCTTATTTAACTTCTATGCAGAGTACATCATGAGAAACGCTGGGCTGGACGAAACACAAGCTGGAATCAAGATTGCTGGGAGAAATATCAATAACCTCAGACATGCTGATGACACCACCCTTATGGCAGAAAGTGAAGAGGAACTAAAAAGCCTTTTGATGAAAGTGAAAGAGGAGAGTGAAAAAGTTGGCTTAAAGTTCAACATTCAGAAAACGAAGATCATGGCATCTCGTCCCATCACTTCATGGGAAATAGATTGGGAAACAGTGGAAACAGTGTCAGACTTTCTTTTTGGGGCTCCAAAATCACTCTAGATGGTGACTGCAGCCATGAAATTAAAAGACGCTTATTCCTTGGAAGAAAAGTTATGACCAACCTAGATAGCATATTCAAAAGCAGAGACATTACTTTGACGACTAAGGTCTGTCTAGTCAAGGCTATGGTTTTTCCTATGGTCATGTATGGATGTGAGAGTTGGACTGTGAAGAAGGCTGAGAGCCAAAGAATTGATGCTTTTGAACTGTGGTGTTGGAGAAGACTCTTGAGAGTCCCTTGGGCTGCAAGGAGATCCAACCAGTCCATTCTGAAGGAGATCAACCCTGGGATTTTTTTGGAAGTAATGGTGCTAAAGCTGAAGCTCCAGTACTTTGGCCACCTCACGCGAAGAGTTGACTCATTGGAAAAGACTCTGATGCTGGGAAGGATTCGGGGCAGGATGAGAAAGGGACGACCGAGAATGAGATGCCTGGATGGCATCATGGACTCGATGGACATGATTCTGAGTGAACTCCGGGGGATGGTGATGGATAGCGAGGCCTGGCATGCTGTGATTCATTGGGTCACAAAGAGTCAGACACGGCTGAGTGACTAACTGAACTGAACTGAACTAGGTGTTTCTTGACTTCCTACTTTTTGCATTCCAGTCCCCTATAATGAAAAGAACATCTCTTTTGGGTGTTAGTTATAAAAGGTCTAGGTCTTCCCTGGTGGCTCAGAGGTTAAAGCACCTGCCTCCAATGCGAGAGACCCCGGTTCGATCCCCGGGTCAGGAAGACCTCCTGGAGAAGGAAATGGTAACCCACTCCAGTATTATTGCCTGGAAAATCCCATGGATGGAGAAGTCTGGTAGGTTACATGGAGTCGCAAAGAGTCAGACATGACTGAGCGACATCACTTCACTTCACTATAAAAGGCCTTGTAGGTCTTCATAGAACCGTTCAACTTCAGCTCCTTCAGTGTTACTGGCTGGGACATAGGCTTGGATTCAGACTCTTTTGTTGACCATGATGGCTACTCCTTTTCTTCTAAGGGATTCCTGCCCACAGTAGTAGATATAATGGTCATCTGAGTTAAATTCACCCATTCCAGGCCATTTTAATTTGCTGATTCCTAGAATGTTGATGTTCACTCTTGCCATCTTGCTGGGGTCCTGCCCCAGTGGATCCAGGGAATTCGAAGGGGAGATGGCGTAGGTGAGGAAAACTTATTTATTTAGAAATATAAAAGAAATTAACAGGAAATAGTATAGTAGGAAAATTCAGTGGAGAAAAGAGGCTGAATAAGTTGGTTTATGGGGAAAGCCAATAAAACTTCAGGACAAGAAGTTTGCACCATCTATGTTGGGCCACCAGCACCCGTTTGAATATCAGAGGGTACCCTGCCTTGGGCTCCATCTCTCACGGATCTTAGATGCCAGGGCAAGTAAGTAGACACGGTGAGCCTCCCTGCTCCAGATGGGAATTCAACCTGAAGAAAGAGTAAAGAAGACATGGGGGAAACCAGTCTTTCCAGTGACTGGCCCATCCTCTATTGTCCAGAAAGCCCTTTTATACCTTTTTTTGTACATAGAGGTCAATGGATAATATAAAATTATGCAGCATTAGCAGCCCTGACTCTCACTGAGACCAGGCTTTCTCTGTGCGTACCTAGTTGTATACACAAGTCTTAGGTGATTTACATCATCTTCTGACCAGAAGGCAAATTAACATTTTATGGCCCTTTTTTGATAAGAGTTTGTCAACTTGAAGATTTATTTGTGTTGTTCTTCCCAAAGTCTGGTGCCACTTTCAGAAAGCACCAAATAAAGTTACATTTTTACATATCAAAGACACAACAATTTATAACAATGAAAGAAGTGCAATGATTTATAACAAAGAGAAAGTTAATTAACTCAAAAGTCTAGTGTTGCTAACATCAAAACTACTATATTCCTATTTCTATATCCCAATTACATTGATTAATATCCTTCAGGTGTCTAAAAGATAAAGAATATGGAGGCCTGGCAGCAGTCATTGACTCAACAGTGAAACCCATCACCAGTATAATTTTTAGCTTTTTAGAAAAGGCTCTGTATCTTTAAAATGCTTTAAGCTTTGTGCCTCTCATGGTCGGGGGGCTGTAAACAAGTCACAAGTTGTAAAAGTCCCCAACTGTTAGGCAAGTTAGAGAGCCATCAAAGGGGTTTGAGCTGAAACATTCCTTTCATATGCAGGAGACTGAAGCCCTGAGTTAACTTTTTTCCAAAGAATGTCAGAAGAGTGGAAAGCACAGTACAATAAAGCAGGCAGACTCTGGTTTTGGGGGGTAGATGTTCAGGAAAACCCAGGGGGAACCCCTGAAGCTTGACTCACCTTGCCCATCAGGCCTCTCCGCATGACCTTGTCATGGGTGGGATCTCCCATGCTGGCTCCCAGCACCATCTCCTGTTTGACCACTTCCAATTTGCCTTGATTCATAGACCTAACTTTCCAGGTTCCTATGCAATATTGCTCTTTACAGCATCAGACCTTGCTTCTCTCACCAGTCACATACACAACTGGGTAATTGTTTTTGCTTTGGCTCCATCCCTTCATTCTTTCTGGAGTTATTTCTCCACTGATCTCCAGTAGCATATTAGGCACTTATCGACCTGGGGAGTTCCCCTTTCAGTATCATATCATTTTACCTTTTCATACTGTTCATGGGGTTCTCAAGGCAAGAATACTGAAGCGGTTTGCCATTCCCTTCTCCAGTGGACCACGTTCTTTCAGACCTCTCCAACATGACCAGCCCGTCTTGGATGGCCTCACACGGCATGGCTTAGTTTCATTGAGTTAGACAAGGCTGCGGTCCATGTGATCAGATTGAGTAGTTTTCTGTGATTATGGTTTCAGTGTGTCTTCCCTCTGATGCCCTCTCGCAACACCTACCGTCTTACTTGGGTTTCTCTTACCCTGGAGATGGGGTATCTCTTCAGTCCAGCAAAGCACAGCCACTGCTCCTTACCTTGGATGAGGGGTATCTCCTCACGGCCGCCCCTCCTGACTTGAACATGGAGTAGCTCCTCTCTAAGATGGACACAATAAAGGACAGAAATGATATGAACCTTACAGAAGCAGAAGATATTAAAAAGAGATGGCAAGAACTACACAAAAAAGATCTACAAAAAAAAAGATCTTTAAGACCCAGATAACCATGATGGTGTGATACTCACCTAGAGCCAGACATCCTAGAATGAGAAGTGAAGTGGGCCTTAGGAAGCATCACATGAACAAAGCTAGTGGAGGTGATGGAATTCCAGATGAGCTATTTATGTAGATGACACCACCCTTATAGCAGAAAGTGAAAAAGAAGCAAAGAGCCTCTTGATGAAAGTGAAAAAGTTGGCTTAAAACTCAACATTCAAAAAACTAAGATCAGGGCATCTGGTCCCATCGCTTCATGGCAAACAGATGGGGAAACAATGGAAACAGTGGCAGACTATTTTGGGGGGCTCCAAAATCACTGCAGATGGTGACTGCAGCCATGAAATTAAAAGACGCTTGCTCCTTGGAAGAAAAGTTATGGCCAAACGAGACAGCATATTAAAAAGCAGAGACATTACTTTGCCAACAAATGTCCATCTAGTCAAAGCTATGGTTTTTCCAGTAGTCATGTGTGGATGTGAGAGGTGAACTATAAAGAAAGTTGAACACCTAAGAATTGATGTTTTTGAACTGTGATGTTGGACAAGACTCTGAGGTCCAACCAGTGCATCCTAAAGCAAATCAGTCCTGGGTGTTCATTGGAAGGACTGATGTTGAAGCTGAAACTCCAATACTTGGCCACCTGATGCTAAGAACGGACTCATTTGAAAAGCCCCTGATGCTGGGAAAGATTGAAGGTGGGAGGAGAAGGGGATGACAGAGGATGAGATGGTTGGATTGTATTACCGACTCAATGGACATGAGTTTGAGTAAACTCCGGGAGTTGGTAATGGACAGGGAGGCCCGGTGTGCTGCAGTCCATGGGGTCTCAAAGAGTCTGATGCTGCTGAAACAACTTAGCATGTATGTGATGGTATTCCACAGATTTTATCTACTTGCCTTGAGCTCATCTGCCCTGCAAACCCAATTCTGCCTGTGGATCTTTAAGACTGGAATTCGTGTATGATCTCCTCATCATTTCATTCTTCGAGTCCTCCAGCACTTTTGGTCTTCAGAGTGTTCTCTGACCCCTCCTGCTCCAGGCTGCTTTTGGATGTTTTTGCATCTCAATGAATAATCTCTTGGTAGTTCCAGTTCCCTAGTAAGTGGGAGAATTCCAATTCACACATATTTACTCCTGTACTCCAGGAAATAAGAACTAAGATGAGTCTGAACAATAAAACAACATTTTTCTACATGCTATCAGTGCAAGAGATAACTCAGTCTCAACATAGCTGGATCCTAACTGGCCAATTAAATACAAATTAAATGTCCAGGAAATCATGGGCTCTTAAGAATCGGTTCTCAAATTTGATTGGATACAGAATCTTGGTATTGGAGGGTGGGGAGTCTTGAGAATAGCATTCCTAGATGCCTCTCAGAACAACTCAGGCAGAGGCTTGGGAGATGAGTGTAATAGAGAATGTGCACCTTGTTTTCTGAACGCTCGCCTGATGATTTTGATGTACAATGACAGTTCAGAACTATAGCTTTTAAAGAACATATGCAAAGGGAAAGAAATCCATGTTCAGTAGCTTTTTAAAAACTCCCTAGGAAGTCAAAAAATATAATATTGACGAGTATATAATAACATAATAATGGACTAAAATATAATAATTTGACTTCTCCTATAACGTCTACAGGAAGTCCATAACATGAATTCCATTAACTCTTCATAGAGAAGAGGACAAAAAGGAAACTGAACCAAAAGACACTGATGTTGCAAGGTGGCCACAGTTTGGGTTAGTACCTCAAAGCTTCCTTTTGGCACATAGTTTGACCAAGAAGCTCTACATTTTAATGACACATTTTTGACCGAATTGTCTTAAATATACTTTATTCTGCAAGATCATATGCATATCTTTCCCTTGGAATAATATTATTGTTCCCAAACTCATGATTTTTGGAAAGAAAATAAAACATGGTAGTATTAAAAAACAGATCAATCAACAGTCAATAATGGATCAGAACTTTTAGTCTGAAAATAAAAATATGTCATATATCTCTAGTGATTAACAGTTCCCTTTCATTTATTTAAAAACCTGGTGGTTGGTTATATAACTTCATCAGATCTCCCTAAAAGTATTTGTGTTCATGGCACCCCTCTCCAGTACTCTTGCGTGGACAATCCTATGGATGGAGGAGCCTGGTGGGCTGCAGTCCATGGGGTTGCTAGGAGTCGACTGAGCGGCTTCACTTTCACTTTTCACTTTCATGCATTGGAGAAGGAAGTGGCAACCTACTCCAGTGTTCTTGCCTGGAGAATCCCAGGGACGGGGGAGCCTGGTGGGCTGCCATTTATGGGGTCTCACAGAGTCGGACACGACAGAAGCAACTTAGCAGCAGCAGCAGCATAGACACAGTGCAGGGTTTCTCAGTATTTCTAACATCTCTCTTTAATTACACAGCAGGCCTTTGTGTACTTCACTCTTATACATAGGCTCCCCAACTAGTAGTACCTAGTGCTGAACACAGTATGTGGCTTCTCTATTTCTGCAAAACAGCTTTCTCATAGGCATTTCATCCATAGACTAATGGATTTACTACAGATTGTCTTCACCAAGTGGAAATATTACATTTTTGCTATTAAAGTTTTTCTTCTTTCCTTTACCTAAGTCACAATCTTTTCCTTTGTGGGAAAATCCACTAAAAAAACAAGTGCATTACTGGACCAATGCCTTCTCTTTGTAAGAAAAACCATAAGATATGTTAATCCTATATGTATCAGAAATTACAGATCATTTTTCTTAGTTTAATATAAAATTTCACACTTCATTCCTTTTTCTATTTAAAAAATAGGAAGTCTCCTAGGACTTTTCTAATTTGTACAGCATGGCTTTATATTTAGACTTATTAATGTTTAGAATCAAGTCCGTCAAAATTTTTATCCTTAAATTATAGAAAAGAAACACTTTTCAAAAAAATTTCACTGACTGGCTTATCTACAGACTTATTTTCTATCTTTCACTCAAATCACCAATACACATGGCTTCAATTTACCAGAAAAGATTTTGCCATTCAGAATATTGTGCAACAATGTTATTGTCTGTATTTTTTATTTATTCCTTTCTTTCTTCATTAATCATCAACTGTTACAGGGAGTTGTGCTAAAATTGCCTATAGACAATATACACATGAGTTTATGACAATATTGTTTCTGTTGTCAGGTATCTTGAAATACAAATGGTGTGAAAGAGATGGAAAAAACTAAATAAAATAATGCAATCAGAATCTGATGAGTGTCGCAAGAGTCAGTGTTATGCCAGCCCATAGAAAAGAGGCTGAGTACATTTTATTGGAGTAGTAGATAGACCAAGGAAGTCTCTATTTTTCATTCATTTAAGGTTACCAGCACCATCCTTCATGAATACAGTGAACAAAATATCTTTAAGACGCAGAAGTATTCTTTGGGTGAAATCCATGTCTGTTTTAAGCTTTCCCAGGTGGCTCAATAGGTGAAGAATCTGCTGGCAAAGCAGGACATGCCAGCAGACATGGCTTTGACCCCTGGGTTGGGAAGATCCCCCAGAGGAGGAAATGACAACCCACGCCAATATTCTTGCCTGGAGAATCCCATGGAAAGAGAAGCTCTGTGGGCTACAGGCCACAGGGTCGCAAAGAGTCAGACATGACTGAAGTGACTTAGCACATGCAAACACTGATTGTCAGTCCACTTAGTGTACCGACCACTATCCTTTCAGATGAGGGAAAGACAGTACAAATTATTTTTATCAAAAGCTAATATTAGCCTGATTAAAAAATAGTCAAATTTATTTTCAGAATTTCAGACTTTTTTCTGGATCTTTTTCACTTTTATTTAACACCCTCCCCACCAACTTGTCTCAGAAGTCCTGGGCTGTATATATATCTTATTGAAATATACCTTTAGGTCCTTCAAGTTCACATAAAGATAGGAATAACTGATATTGTGCAAATTTATGCTAATATATGACAAGTTACTAATTATAATAAGAATAAAATTATTTTGCATATATTTTATCATTTGGAATATCATTTTGCCTTTATTTTTTAATTTATTTCCATAAGCAGCTGGGCAAAGTGATCATGCAGGTATTAGTATTATGGCTCAAAGTTTACAGGTAGTGGGAACAAGGGTAAAAAACATTATGCCATCTATCAGAGTCACACACAATCAAGTGTCACCTCCATTGCTCAAACAAGTGTTCTGACTTCATATAATTGCTGTGCAAACAAATAATGATGAAAATTCAGACACTCATTTGGCTCTGAGGGAGTTATTTGGAGGCTTTACCAGTTCTTGAGACAACAGATCATGAAGATAGTCATGTCTTTTGCCATCCTATTTGACCAGCCCTGATTATATTACCAGGGACATATACTCTTTCTGATTATTTTTTCCTTCTTCAGGAACTTAAGTCTACTGTTTGCCATTCAGAGTGAATTATACCAGGAAAAAAAAAAACACCCTATAGGAAATCAGCATTTAAAATTCAAGACTGAAGCATGATTTATATGAATTAGGAATGCCAAGTGATATCTGCTGATACCATAGCTGTCACTCAATAGCTTTCTTAAGATTCTCCTTCAGCAGCAAAAAGCAAAGTGTCTAAGCTTAGCCAAAGTAGGACCAGTGATGATACAAAGTGACAGAGCTTTCACTGCATGGGAGACAGTTTAGATAGTTGTTGCTTTGGATTCCTAAAAGCTGCATATGGAGCACTCAGTCTACGAGTGAAGCATGTGTGATCTTCAAGGGAGCCGGCCAAAGTGCTAAAGTGCATGGGTTTTGGATGTCAGTGTGAACATGTGGTGCTGTGTGAATAAAATGTGATAGTGCCTATCAGAATGAGCCTGCATCATATTCTACTTGACATACTAAGCAAAGCTTTCAGCTCTGGGTGTATCGATGATGGAATTTTGTTCACAATTGTTTCATGATAGCTTGTTCTGACACTTGAAAGTCAAATACTGTTTATCTTCTTATCAGGAAAGATTTAAAAGTAGCATCATGTACTCTGTGCCTCTAGGGTTGAGAACTCATTTGTTCCAATCTTCATCCTAAAAAGTTTAACCTGTTGAATACCACAGCTAATATTATACTTTGCATAGAGAACCTTTTCTTTTTTGTTATCCAGTGAACAACACTGGACCAAGAATTACATACTTGAGTTGCGACACCATGTTCCTGAATTAAAATTATTTGATCAGATGAAATAAAAGGGATCATTGTGTGCCCATGTGTGTGTGTCTGATTTATTGTTCATGTATACTGAGTTAAGCAATGGCAGGTAATTTTTAAATTTATAATTTGTTTGTTTACATCTTATTTTAAAACTCTAATCTATACCAATATAATTCTTTGTTATTCATGGATAATTTTAAGATTAGGGTGCCTTAGACTGACTTCCTCAAGAATCAAGACCTGATACAAAGTGGAAGTGCTTTATTGGAAAATGTGTTCTGGAGGTAGAAATGAGAAATGAGGGAGTGAAGAAGAAGGGAAAAGTCAATTCAAGATGTCTCCCTGAACTGGCTGTTCCAACTGGTTATTCCATCACATAAGACCTCTTGAAGAACTTTATGAAGTAAATTTTAGGACTGTCTGTAGAGTATAAAGGAGGAAGACTCCATCCGTGTACTCACATCATTCATGAGTAAAAGAGCTGTCCTTCAGAGCACTTCTGGTTTACACTTGAGTGAGTTTCCCACTCCAGCAGCTATATAAACAGAGGCCTTCATAGAGTGTCTGAAATGCTGTCAAGATATAAGCATGAATGAAACAACTTTGAGCTAAAGCAAAACTGGTTGTTCCTGTGACTGCAATAAGAACAAATCTGTGGTCATACCAAAGAGACTTCTGATTTATGAGGGCTCCATAACTTATGAATAATCTAGATTCCAAAATTCACTTGTAAATATGTTATATGAGTACTCTATTCCTACACAATTTATAAATTTTAAATTTCCTGTTTAAATTTCCTTTAAATGTTTAATAAACATTTTTAAAGAACTTCCCAGTGTAATCTGTAGAGAACCACTTAACACATAAAAATAAAAATATTACTTTTCCCAATGACAAGCTGTGTTCAAAAATCGTATTTTAACTGTATATCATATTGTTTCAACTAAACATGCTAACTGACATCTTAAAGCTCTTGGAAAATGGCTGTTAACAGCCTCAGCCAAACCAGGTTGATCTCTAAATTCATTCTCAGAAACAGTGTCAGACTTTATTTTGGGGGGCTCCAAAATCACTGCAGATGGGGATTGCAGCCATGAAATTAAAAGACTCTTACTCCTTGGAAGGAAAGTTATGACCAACCTAGATAGCATATTCAAAAGCAGAGACATTACTTTGCCAACAAAGGTCTGTCTAGTGAAGGCTATGGTTTTTCCAGTGGTCATATGGATGTGAGAGTTGGACTGTGAAGAAAGCCAAACACCAAAGAATTGATGCTTTTGAACTGTGGTGTTGGAGAAGATGCTTGAGAGTCTCTTGGATTGCAAGGAGATCCAGCCAATCCATCCTAAAGGAGATCAGTCCTGGGTGTTCATTGGAAGGACTGATGCTGAAGCTGAAGCTCCAGTACTTTGGCCACCTCATGTGAAGAGTCGACTTATTGGAAAAGATTCTGATGCTGGGAGGGATTGGGGGCAGGAGGAGAAGGGAACGACAGAGGATGAGATGGCTGGATGGCATCACTGACTCGATGGACATGAGTTTGGGTGAACTCCAGGAGTTGGTGATGGACAGGGAGGTCTGGCGTGCCGCAATTTATCAGGTCACAAATAGTCAGACACAACTGAGTGACTGAACTGAACTGAACTAAACTGAGAACATTAGTGACTAATAACAGATGAGTCTGATTAACGGCAGAGGAAAACAAATCATGAGTGAAGTATTAACGGAGAGGACTGGCAAAGGTGCAGTTTTCTAAATTGGTTTTAGCAATCTGCATACACCACAGTTTTCCATCTTCTCATAGCATTTCATTACATACATTGTCTTTTACATTGTTTCCACTTTGACTGCAGTCTTTGGGTCTGGGCAAGGTACATGCAAAAAGGCATGGCATGGAATTTTGAATCAACAATGAGACCTTTATTTTTCATTCATTAATTTTTAAATCACTATTTGAATGATAAGAGAAAGGAGCATCAGGAACAGTAAGTAGTAATTCTGTGATGTTTATTGCATTTGTAAATTAAGTTGTCTAAAATTGGAGAGTATATCTATTTTTTATTATGGCAAAATTTTACTCTTTAATCCTATCTGCCTGTTTTTACGTGTGGAATGGGGGAAAATTTGAAAACAAAAACAAAAACCTCTGGTTTACCGCTTTCAAGTTCTTTCCTTAAAATTATTTTTATAGTTGTTTTTCTTTGGAATTTATCCACAGTTATCCCAAGAGGAGAAACTCTTCCTTTGGTATTTAGCATATAAATAAGAAATAAAACTATAAAACATTATTAAAGAGTGATTTCAGTAAAAGTAGGAAAAAACTCTGAAACTCTATCCCTCAATAAAGGCAATGAGAATCTGGCAAAGAGTGGCTGGAATAAACTTTTTTTCAGAGCTCTAAAAATTAGTCAAAATACCTTCACAGTCAGAGTAAAACTATGTTTAAAAGAAAAGAATCTTGGTAAGAAAAAGATATATCCAACAGAATGCAGAGTTCCAGAGAATACAAAGTAGAGATAAGTCTTAAATGAAAAATGAACATAAATAGTGGAAAACAATAGAATGGGAAAGATTAGAGATCTCTTCAAGAAAGTTGAAGATACCAAGGGAATATTTCATGCAAAGATGGGCACAATAAAGGACAAAAACTGCAAGGACCTAACAGAAGCAGAAGAGGTTAGGAAGAAATGGTAAGAATACGCAGAAGAACTGTACAGAAATGGCCTTAATGACACAAATAACCACACGATGGTGTGGTCACTCACCTAGAGCCAGACATCCTGGAGTGTGAAGTCAAGTGGGTCTTAGGAAGCATTACTAGGAACAAAGTTAGTGGAGGTGATGGAATTCTAGCTGAGTTATTTAAAATCCTAAAAGATGATGCTGTGAAAGTGCTGCACTCAAAATGCCAGCAAATTTAGAAAAATCAGCAGTGGCCACAAGACTGGAAAGATTCAGTTTTCATTTCAATTTCAGAGAAAGGCAATGCCAAGGAATGTGCAAACTACCATACAATTGTGCTCGTTTCACACGCTAACAAGGTAATGCTCAAAATCCTTCAAGCTAAGCTTCAACAGTACATGAACTGAGAACTTCCAGATGTTCAAGTTGGATTCAGAAAAGGCAGAAAAGCCCGAGATCAATTGCCAACATTTTGATCATAGAAAAAGCAAGGGAATTCAGAGAAAAAACATCTACTTCTGCTTCTGCTTCATTGACTAAGCTAAATAAAGCCTTTGACTGTGTGGATCACAGTGAAGCATGGAAAATTCTTCAAGAGATGGGAATACCAGACCACCTGACCTGTCTCCTGAGAAACCTGTATGCAGAATAAGAAGCAACAGTTAGAAACAGACATGGAACAACTAACTGGTTCAAAATTGGGAAAAGAGTACGTCAAGGCTGTATATTGTCACCCTGCTTATTTAACTTATATGCAGAGTACATCATGTAAAATGATAGACCAAATGACCCACAAGCTGAAATCAAGATAGCCAGGAGAAATATTAATAACCTCATATATGCAGATGATACCACTCTAATCGCAGAAAGTGAAGAGGAACTAAAGAGCTTCTTGATGAAGGTGGAAGAAGAGAATGAAAAAGCTGGCTTAAAACTCAACATTCAAAAACTAAGCCCATGGCATCTGGTCCCATCACTTCAGGGCAAATAGGTAGGGAGAAATTGGAAACAGTGACAAATTTCATTTTTCTTGGGCTTCAAAGTCACTGTGGACAGTGACTGCAGTTACAAAATTAAAAGATACTTGCTCCTCGAAAGAGAAGCTATGACAAACCTAGACATAATATTAAAAAGCAGAGACAACACATTGCTAACAAGAGTCCATAGAGTCAAAGCTATTGTTTTCCCTGTAGTCATGTACAGATGTGAGAGTTGGGCCATAAGGAAGGCTCAGCACCGAAGAATTGATGCTCTCGAACTGTGATGCTAGAGAAGTTTCTTGAGAGTCCCTTGGACTGCAAGGAGACCAAACTATTCAATCCTAAAGGAAATCAAGGGTCTTCCCAGGTGGTGTTAGTGGTAAATACCCTGCTTGCCAATGCAAGAGACATAAGAAATTCAGGTTCGATCCCTGGGTCAGGAAGATCCTCTGAAGGAGGAAATGGCAACACACTCCAGTATTCTTGCCTGGAGAACCCCATGGACAAAGGAGCCTGGTGGGCTATAGTCCATGGGTTCACAAAGAGTTGGACACGACTGAAGCAACTTAGCACCCCAAGGACATTAAATCCGACTATTCATTGTTAAGATTGATGCTGAAGCTGAAGCTCCAATAGTTTGGCCACCTGATGCAAAAAGCCAAGTCACTGGAAAAGACCCTGATGCTGGGAAAGATTGAGGGCAGGAATTAAAGGTGACATGACAGAGGATGAGGTGGTTGGATGGTAGCACTGACTCAATGGATATGAGTTTGAGCAAACCCCAGATTGTCGTTGTTTTTCAGTTATTCAGTCATGTCCAACTCTTTGGGACCCAATGGAATGAGGCATGCCAGGCTTCCCTATCCTTTGCCATCTCCCAGAGCTTGCTCAAGCTCATGTCCTTTGACTCGGTGATGCCATCTAACCATCTCATCCTCTGTCATCCCCTTCTCCTCCTGCCTTTAATCTTTCCCGGCATTGGGGTCTTTTCCAATGAGTCGGTTCTTCACATCAGGTGGACAAAGTATTGGAGCTTCAGCTTCAGCATCAGTCCTCCCAAACTCCAGGAGATAGTGAAAGATAGGGAAGCCTGGTGTGCTGCACTTCATGGGGTCACAAAGAGTCAGACATAACTTAGCAACCAAACAATAGAACAGCAACATACCTTGATCCCATCTCTAACTCTCCTGGTTAGTGGTGATCTTGAAGAGAACCAACAGTCTGCACTGGTACTGCAACAGTCTGATACTGGTATCAGAAGGAGTTGATGGACTTCATTTATAAAGAATTTTGGTTCTTTGTTTTCACCTGCCTTGTGTCTGTATGGAGGACAACTCAAAGGGGTTTCTTTCATCCTACCTAACTCAGAACTCTCCCAATGTTGAAGTGGCCACCCAGGGAGCATTTGTTAAAGCATTTATAGCCAATTATATTTGTTGTTTCTGTCTATGGCAATGGAGGACAATTAGGGAAAACAACAGACTAACTAAAACTTGGGAAGAAAGGCTGAGGATGAGATATTTGGGGGAATAAGAATATGAAAAATTCTGACATATTCCTGGGACTCTAGAAGTCCCTACCCTTTCCCAGAGCTGTATGATGCTCAGGATAGTAAAAAAAAAAAAAAAAAGAAAGAAAGAAAGTCTTGACATCTGGATGAACTTCAAGCTCTGTAAAAGTAGGAAATGAGGTCTAAGGCAGAGCTGTAACTTGCCTAGATGGGTATTGAAGATGTGCACCGACATACACAGAAAGTCCATCTGTAAAGATTAGAAGATATGTTTCTAGGTGCTAAGGTAGTCTCTGCCCAATCACCAACTAACTACTAAACTAACAAAATAGAGAATTCGGTCACCCCACACAACAAAGAATACAAATTTGCAAAACAAGTTCAGGAAAGTCAGCACATAAATATATTATGATAACTACAAAAAGTCACATAAACATACCCTGGTTATGAGGAAAATTTCTTTCCTATAATTGTCACATTATAATATTCAAAATTTCCAGATTTCAGTTTAAAAGTTAGAAGTGTGCAAACAAATAAGAAAATATGACTCATACAAAAGCCGCGAAAGCAAGTAATAGAAACTGCTTCTGTGGAAGCCCAGACATTTGACTTACTCATGTTTCAATATATTCAAAGGGCTAAAGGAAACCATGTTCAAAAACTAAAAGAAACTGTATCACCAAATACATAACACTAATAAAGATATAATCATTATGAAAAGGTATCAAGTAGAAATTCTGGCACTGAAAATTATTATTTATTGTTGTTGTTCAGTCATTCCATTGTGTCCAATTCTTTCTGACCCCATGGACTTCCGCTCAGCAGGTTTCCCTGCATTCATCAACTTGCTCCAACTCATGTCCATTGAGTCGGTGATGCCATCCAACCATCTCATCCTCTGTCTTCCCCTTCTCCTCTTGCCTTCAATCTTTCCCAGCATCAGGGTCTTTTCCAGTGAGTCTGCTCTTTGCATCAGATGGCCAAAGTATGGAGTTTCAGCTTCAGCATCAGGCCTTTCAATGAATATTCAGGACTGATTTCCTTTAGGATTGACTGGTTTGATCTGCTTGCAGTCCAAGGATCTCAAGTGTCTTCTCTAGCAACACAGTTCAAAAGCATCAGTTCTTCTATGCTCAGCCTTTTTTATGGTCCATCTCTCACATCCATACATAACTACTGGAGAAACCATAGCATTGACTGTAAGCCCCTTTGTCAGCAAAGTGTTGTCTCTGCTTTTTAACACGCTGTTTAGGTTTGTCATAACTTTTCTTTTAATTTCATGGCCGCAGTCACTATCCACAGTGATTTTGGAGCCCAAGAAAAAGTCTGCCACTGTTTTCCATTGTTTCCCCATCTGTTTGCCATGAAGTGATGGGACCAGATGTCATGATTTTAGTTTTTTGAATATTCAGTTTTAAGCCAGTGTTTTCATGCTCCACTTTCACCTTCATCAAGAGGCTCTTTAGTTACTCTTTGCTTAAAAATTGACTGCTGCTGCTACTGCTAAGTCGCTTTAGTCGTGTCCAACTCTGTGTGACCCCATAGATGGCAGCCCACTGGGCTCCCCCATCCCTGGGATTTTCCAGGCAAGAGAACTGGAGTGGGGTACCATTGCCTTAGAGGGGCTAAATAACATGTTTGTGCAGGAAGAAGAAAGAGTCAATAGACAAGAAGTTTTATATGTGGAAATTATTCAATCTGAGAAACAGAAAGGAAAAAAGTAAAGGAAAGTGAACAGAGCCTAGGAAACCAGGTTGCTACTATGAAGTGTATTTGTATATACATAATACAGTCCTGAAAGAAAAGGAATGAAAGGAGCAGAAAGAATATTTGAAGAATTAATGATAAAAAATCTTCCCAAACTTGAAAGAAAAAAAGAACATTAATGTACACATTTAAGCTCAATGAATTCAATAGGATAAACTAAATGAGATCTATGGTCTGCCCAGATGGCTCAGTGGCAAAAGAATCTGCCTGCCAATGCAAGAGATGAAGGAGATGCCAGTTTCAAAGAGCTGGACATGACTGAGCAACTGAGCATGCACACACAAAAGGAAATCCACACTGAGGTACATTATAATCAAAGTGTTGGAAGATGACTGCAAAGAGAGCATTAGGAAAGCAGGAACAGAAACGTGATAATAGATGATAGTAGATATGATCATAGATGATTGCTTATCAGAATTCAAGGGCCACAAGACTGTGGGATGATATATTCCAAATGGTGAGAGGAAAAATAAAACCCTGCCAGCTTATAATTCTATATTTGATGAAGCTATCCTTCAAAAATGGAGGAGAAATTAAGCCATTCCCAGAAAAACAGAACTAAGATAATTCATTGCTTCTATACTCGCCCTGCTATTCAAGATGAAATGAAAGCATACTTGACAGTAATGCTAACTCACATGGAGAAATAAAGAACACTGTGAAGGTCAATACACAGGCAAATATAAAAGTCAGTGTCCTCATATTTCTTTTTTGTAATATTTCTTGCTTCATATTCAATTTAAAAGACAACTTCAGAAAACAATAATAATCAATCTAGTTTTGATGGATAATTACTACAGATGCAATTTATAAAAATAAAAGCATAAAGGGGGATATAGAGCTATACAGTAGCAAAGATTTTATAGACTATTAAACCTTTTTGGTATTAATCCAAACTGCTACTGAGTCTGCTGTTTAATCACTAAGTTGATTGCTATAATTAATGTTAGTTGTAATCCCCAGGTCAGATACTAAAAAAAACATTTAAAAGTACATAGTAGAATAAAGGACAAAAAATTAAACTGTTACAGTAGAAAATATATATTTATCATAAAAAAGGGGTTTCCCAGGTGACTCAAGTAGTAAAGAATCTGCCTGCCAATGAAGGAGATACAGGTTCAATCTCTGGATCAAGAAGATTCCCCGGGAGGGAATGGCAATGCACAAGAGTATTCTTGCCTGGAAAATTCCCATGGACAGAGGAGCCAGGGAGACTGCATGCAGAGAGTTAAGATCCCACATGCCTCATGGCCAAAACACCAAACATAAATAGCAGAAGCAATACTATAACAAATTCAATAAAGACTTTAAGCATACATTATTCATCAGAGGGCAGACAGAATGAAAACTACAATCACAGAAGACAAACCAAACTGATCACATGGACCACAGCCTTGTCTAACTCAATGAAACTACGAACCATGTTGTGTAGGGCCACCTAAGATGGACAGATCATGGTGGAGAGTTCTGACAAAACGTGGTCCACTGGAGAAATGAATGGCAAACCACTTCAGCATTCTTGCCTTGATAACCCCATGAATGGTATGGAAAGACAAAAAGATATCACACTGAAAGATGAACTTCCCAGGTCAGTAGGTGCCCAACTTGCTACTGGAGAAGAGCAGAGAAATAGCTCCGGAAGAAATGAAGCGACTGACCAAATGGAAACAACAGCCACTTGTGTATGTGTCTGGTGGTGAAAGTAAAGTCTGGTGCTATAAAGAACAATACTGCATAGGAACCTGGAATGTTAAGTCCATGAATCAAGGTAAACTGGAAGTGGTCAAACAGGATGTGGCAAGAGTGAACATTGATATTTTAGGATTAAATGAACTAAAATGGACTGAAATGGAGGAATTTAATTCAAATGACCATTATACCTACTACTGTGGGCAAGAATCCCTTAGAAGAAATGGAGTAGTCCTCACAATCAACATAAGAGTTCAAAATGAAGTACTTGGGTGCAGTCTCAAAAGCAACAGAATGATCTCTGTTCACTTCCAAGGCAAACCATTCAATATCAAAGTAATCCAAGTCTATGCCCCAACCATTAATGTCAAACAAGCTGAAGTTGAACAGTTCTATGGTGACGTACAAAACTTCAGAACTAAAACAAAAAAAAATGTCCTTTTCATCATAGGGGACTGGAATGCAAAAGTAGGAAGTCAAGAGGTACCTAGAGTAACAAGCCAGTTTGGCCTTGGAGTACAAAACGAAGCAAGGCCGGGGCTAACACGGTTTTGCCAGAGGAACACACTGGTCATAGCAAACACCCTCTTCCAACAACATAAGAGATGACTATGCATGTGGACATCACCAGATGGTCAACACTGAAGTCAGATTGATTATATCCTTTGCAGCCGAAGATGGAGAAGCTCTATACACTCGGCAAAACAAGACAGGGAGCTGACAGTCGCTCATATGAGCTCCTTATTGCAAAGTTCAGACTTAAGTTGAATAAAGTAGAGAAAACCACTAGGCCATTCAGGTATGACCTAAATCAAATGGCTTATGATTATTCAGTGGAAGCAACAAATAGATTAGATCTAATAGAGTGCCAGAAGAACTATGTATGGAGTTTTGTTACACTGTACAGGAGACGGTGATCAAAATCATCCCCAAGAAAAAGAAATGCAAAAAGGAAAAGTGGTTTTCTGAGAAGGCCTTACAAACAGCTGAGAAAAAAGAGAAGTGAAAGATGAAAGAGAAAAAGAAAGATATACCCATCTGAATGCAGAGTTTCAAAGAATAGCAAGTAGAGATATGAAAGCCTTCCTACATGATCAATGGAAAGAAATAGAGGGAAAAAATAGAATGGGAAAAACTAGAGATCTCTTCAAGAATATTAAGGATACCAAGGGAACATTACATGCAAAAATGGGCACACTTAAGGACAGAAACAGAATGAACCTAAAAGAAGATACTAAGAACAGGTGGCAAGAATACACAGAAGAACAAAAAAGACCTTAATGACTCAGATAACCATGATGGAGTGATCACTCACCTAGAGCCAGACGTCCTAGAATGAGAAGTCTGGTGGGCCTTAGGAAGCATCACTACAAACAAAGCCAGTGGAGGTGATGGAATTCCAGTGGAGCTATTTCAAATTCTAAAAGGTGATGCTGTTAAAGTGCTGCAATTGATATACCAGCAAATTTGGAAAACTCAGCAGTGGCCACAGGACTGGAAAAGGTCAGTGTTTGCTCCAACCCCAAAGAAAGGTATGTGAAAGAATGTTCAAACTACTGCACAATTACACTCATCTCACATGCTAGTAAATTAATGCTCAAAATTCTCCAAGCCAGGGTTCAGCAGTACCTGAACTGAGAACATCCAGATGTTCCAGCTGGGTTTATAAAAGGCAGAGGAACTAGAAAATTGCCAACATCCATTGGATCATTGAAAAAGCAAGAGAATTCCAGAAAAACATCTACTTCTGCTTCATTGACTATGCTAAAGACTTTGACTTTGTGGATCACAACAAGCTACAGAAAATTCTGAAAGAGACAGAAATACCAGACCACCTTACCTGCCTCCTGAGAAATCTGTATGCAAGTCAAGAAGCAGCAGTTAGAACTGGACATGGAACAAAAGATTGGTTCAAAATTGGGAAAGGAGTATGTCAAGGCTGCATATTGTCACCCAGCTTATTTAACTTATATGCAGAATGCCAGGGTCCAGCCCCGGTGGATCCAGGGTAATTCGAAGCAGGGATGGAGTCAGCATCCTAGGAATTAATTGCTTAATTAAAGATATGGAGGGAGATTAAAAAGAAATAGTGTAGTAGAAAAATACTAGTGGAGAAAGAGAAGCTGAATAACTTGGTTTACGTGGGATACCAATAAAGCTTTGAGACAAGAAGCTTGCACCACCTAAGTAGGCCACCGGCGGCCACTTGAATAGTGGAGGGTGACCCTCCTTGGGCTCCCTCTCAAGTGGATCTTAAAAGTCAGGGCAAAATTAGCAGGCTTGGCAAATACCCACACTCTAGATGGGAATTCAGCCAGAAAAACGGAGAACAAGAAAAAAAGACACGGGGGAATCAGTCTTTCCAGAAACTGATCCGTTTTCTTTATTTTCAGATTTGCTTATACACCTTTTGTTACACTTAGAGACAAATGGAAATTTTAAAGTTACACGGGGATCAGCAGTCCTGACCTTTATCAAAATCAGGTGCTTCATATAAATGTATACAAAAAGATCTTAGGGGTTTTACATCATCTTCTGGCCAGGGGGCCTGCTAACATTTTACAATCCTTTCTTTCTGATTATGGTCAGTCAACCAGAAACTTATTTTCCAAGGGTGATTTTTTCTTAAACCAGGCACCACCCTCTGAAGGTACCAGATAGAGTTGCATTCCTATAGGGTGAGGGTGTAGTGGGTTACAACTAAGAAAGGAATTTACTTAGCCTAAGGTTTAACATGATTAATCTTAAAGGTTAATACTTATTTCTCCTATATGCTAATTATGAGTGACTGAACTGATCTGAACTGAACTGAACATGTATAAGGGCAGGGGATTTAGCAGCAAACATTGGCCCAATAAATGAAAAACTCTTCACCAACATGATTTTTATCTTTAAAAAAACCCAATGCTAACTAAGACTTTCAAAATACTTCAAACTCTCTGTGCTGTTTATGGTTGAGAGGTTGTAAACAATCATGTACTCAGTAGTAAGAGTGTGGATAATCCTGTCACACAAGCTAGTCTGCCAGCAGAGAGGTTTGACCTGAGACATCCTTGTCACGCCCAAGAATTTTTATTAACTGGAGCTGTAGGTTAATTCCTTCTCCAAGAGAGGTGGGGGACAGCACCCCATAAAGTCAGAGGTGTAGGTGAGAGCATAAAGCAGTAAATAGGCAGACTCTGGTTTTGGGGGTAGATGCTCAGGAACAGGGGGTTTCCTGAGGCTCAATCCCACCTTTGTGTTATGCTGAGCCTCCTTCCTCATGACCTTTGCCATGGGCAGAGTTCCTCACGCTGGCTCCCAGCAGCAGAGTATATCATGAGAAATGCTGGGCTGGATAAAGCACAAACTGGAATCAAGATTGTCAGGAGAAATATCAATAACCTGAGATATGCAGATGATACCAACCTTATGGCAGAAAGCAAAGAACTAAAGAGCCTGTTGATGAAAGTGCAAGAGGAGAGTGAAAAAGCTGGCTTAAAACTCAACATTCCAGAAATGAAGATCATGGCATCTGGTCCCATCACTTCATGGCAAATAGATGGGGAAACAATCGAAACAGTGAGAGACTTTATTTCCTTGGGCTCCAAAATCACTGCAAATGTTGACTGTAGCCATGATATGAAAAGACCCTTGCTCCTTGAAGGAACAGCTATGACTAACCTAGACAGCAAATTTAAAAAGAGAGACATTACTTTGGCAACAAAAGTCCATATAGTCAAAGCTATGGTTTTTCCAGGAGTCATGTATGGAGGTGAGAGTTGGACAATAAAGAGGGCTGAGTGCCAAAGAATTGATGCTTTTGAACTGTGGTGTTGGAGAAGACTCTTGAGAGTCCCCTGGACCTCAAGGAGATCAAACCAGTCAATCCTAAAAGAAATCAATCCTGAATATTCATTGGAAGGACTGATGCTGAGGCTGAAGATCCAATACTTTGGCCATCTGATGCAAAGAGCCAACTCTTTAGAAAAGACCCTGATTCTGGGAAAGATTGAAGGCAGGAGGAGAAGGGGATGACAGAGGACGAATTGGTTAGATGGCATCACCAACTCAATGGACATGAGTTTGATGAAGCTGTGGGAAATGATGAAGAACAGAAAAGCCTGACCTGCTGCAGTCCATGGGGTCACAAAGTGTCAGACACGACTGAGTTACTGAACAACAGATCATGAAAGAAGACAATAATAGAGGACTTGGTAACAAAAAAGATATGAAATATAGAAAAATAATAGCAAAATGCTAGAAATCATTCTATAAAAGTTATTACATTAAATGTAAATAAAGTGGTACTAATAAGAGTCAGTATTGGAAGAATGAATGAAAAAATTTGATCCAACTAGATACTGTCTACAAGAGACCCACTGCAAATTCAAAGGCCCGTGTAAGTTGAAGTTAAAAAGAAAAGGAAAGATGTTTCATGAAAATAAGAACCAAAATAAAGCCAGATGTCTATAATTAATATTAGACTTTAATCTAAGATAAAATTTCTTATAAAATACAGAGGATATAACATAGTAATAAAAAGGTTAATTCATCAAGGAAATATAAATGTTATAAATGTACATTCACCTAAAGTAAAGCCCCAAAATACATGAAGTAAATACTAAGATAATTAAACACAGAATATAGAGTTCAACAATGATGTTAGGATATTTCAGAACCTTACTTTGAATAATGGATAGACGAGTAGGCAGAAAATCGGAGATATTAGACTAGACCAGAAGATTTGGAAATTACATAACAGCTAGACATAATTGGCCTTCTTAAATGAACGAGGCAAAGAAATGGAGGAAGACAATAGCATGGGTAAGATTACTTATTTCTTCAAGAAAATGGGAGCTATCAAGGGAATATTTCATGCAGGCTGGACATGATAAAAGACAGAAATGGTAGGGACCTAACAGAAGCAGGAGAAACTTATATGCAGGTCAAGAAGCATCAGTTAGCCTCAGACATGACTGAGTAACTGAACAATGAAGAACCCAGAGCTAACAACATACTTACTATGAAACACTAAAATTCTTATACCCCCAGGATCAAAAAAAAAGTCTGCTCTTTCTACTTCATTTCAGCATTTTACAGGAAGTTCTAGCAAGAGCAATTAGGCAATGATGTGAGATAAAAATGTTTACATTTGTTCACATTCATTTAATTTCAAATTTGGGTCTAAAATCAAAACTCTTTCAAGTAAATTAAATAAACACACAAATTTCTGTCTATATAGTTAGCCCTGGAGGTATAGCTCCTTGGTGTAATGAAATCTTTCATCATTTGGATCCATGCTCAGAATGTACTAATTCTACTTATATGGGAAATTTTCAGACAAAAAACACACACTAGGACTCTCTTCTTTCAGTTTGATTACAGCTTTGCTTCAGCATGAATGTGCCTTTCCTCAGGGCTCACTAATGTCTTCAGTTGTTACAGCATATTATTCCTTCTGAACAAAATCGTAATGGAATGCATGGTACATCCTTCAAGATGAAATTGTTACAAGGTATTTAGCAGAGGCTGAATGAAACAACATTAATGAAATAACCACATTAAAACTGGTAGTGTCTGATATTAACTGCTATTTATTGCCGTTTATTCACTAGAAAAACATTTGGTTAACAGTTATTCATTTTTTAGCTAGGCACTGCTCTTGATAAAAAGCTTAAGTTTAAATATTCACTACTTTAAATAAGACCATAGTGCATCTGGGGCTATGATATAGAGACAAAAATAGAAATAATAATAAACATTATTGAAATTTAATTTAAGAAAAAGTAAGGAAATTCCAAAAAAAATTTACTTCTGCTGCCTTGACTATGGCAAAGCCTTTGTGTCAATCACAATAAACTGTGGAAAATTCTTAAAGGGATGGGAATACCAGACCACCTTACTTGTCCCCTGAGAAACCTGTATGCAGGACAAGAAGCAACAGTCGGAAATGTATATGGAACAATGGACTGGTTCAAAATTGGGAAATGCTGTACATTGTCAGCCTGCTTGTTTAACTTTTATGCAGAGTACATCATGTGAAATGCTGGGCTGGATGAATCACAAGGTGGAATCAAGATGGCCAGGAGAAATATTAACAACCTCAAACATGCAGATGATACTACCTTAATGGCAGAAAGTGAAGAGGAGCTAAAGAGCCTCTTGATGAAGGTGAAAGAGGAGAGTGAAAAAGCTGGCTTAAAACTCAACATTCAAAAAATTAAGATCATGGCACCCAGTCTTATCACTTCATGACAAATAGATGGGGAAAAAGTAGAAGCACTGACAGCTTTTCTTTTCTGGGGTTCCAAGGTCACTGCAGATGGTGACTGTAGCCATGAAATAGCTTGCTTTTTGGAAGAAACACTATGACAAACCTAGACAGAATGTGAAAAAGCAAGCACATGACTTGCAAACAAACCCCATATAATCAAAGCTATGGTTTTTTAGTAGTCATGTACAGATATGAGTTGGACCATAAACAAGGCTGAGCACTGAAGAACTGATGCTTTCAAACCATAGTGCTGGAGAAGACTCTTGAGAGTCCCTTGGACAGCAAGGAGATCAAACCAGTCCATCCTAAAGGAAACCAATCCTGAATATTCATTGGAGGCACTGATGCTAAAGCTGAAGCTACAATACTTTGGCCACCTCATGCAAAGAGTGGGCTCATTGGAAAAGACCCTGATGCTGGAAAAGATTGAGGACAAAGAGGAAAAGGGGGTGACAAAGAACGAGAAGGTTGGATGGCATCACTGACTCAATGGACAGAAGTTTGAGCAATCTCTGGGAGATAGTGAAGGACAGAGAAGCCTGGTGAGCTGCAGTCACAAGGAGTGGGACATGACTTATTTACTGAACAACAACAACATTGCTTTAATGCAGCAAGTGCAGTGACAGAAATATGTCAGAGTGAGAACACAAAAAAGGAGCAATTAGCATAGCCACGATGGTGAGGTCTGGCTTCTAAGAGGAACAAAATCTGCTTCTGTGAGTAGAACAGTCAATTAAAGAAACAGGAAAAGGGAAGTAACTCTAGGCATGGGGTAATAATTCATAAAAATGCACAGGTTAGAAATATCATAGAGTGCAAATAAATGGCAAGATTTATTTTTGCAATATTTCTAGAAAGGGTTAGACCAAGAAAAGCTTTGTATACCATGTTAAGAAGTTTAGATATTATCATGTTGGTAATGGAAAACTACTAATGATATTTAAGAAGCAGCAAGGTACAGGTTTATCTGCACTTTACACAGTACACTTCTGAAGGCATATGGAATTTCAGGGAATATACTAGACAATTTTAGAATGAGGAGTTGGCATGATACATATTCAATGTACAATTATAAAAAACAGAAACCCATAGCATTTCTTGTGCTGAATTAAGAAAATTAAGAGGACTGTTTGGCATATATAGGTGTGGATCGGGAAACTGAGAAAGGATGACAGTTGTAAATCTAAATACTATTTCCTTGAAGAGGAATTTTTTCTGAGTCAAGAGTAGACACCAACCTAGTGGTTAGCGATTAAGCCTAGGATCAGAGTTTAGGATTGACTACTGCTATCATAAAATTCCCAGTCTTTTGAAAAACAGAAAAGCAAAGAACCCTAAACCTCATCATATATCAGGCTCCAGATACTTGCCTTCAGTAACACCTATGGATTCCTCAATTTCAAAGCAATACACAATCTAATAAGTAGTATTTGATTGGGTATTTTCCAATAAACAAAGAGTTTTGCTTTTAGGGTTGTGCTGGATCTCTGCTGCGTGTGTGGCTCTCTCTAAATGTGCTGAGCAGGAGTTACTCTTTAATTGTGGTGCATGGCTTTTCACTGCAGGGGCTTCTCTTGTTGCAGAGCACGGGCTCTAGGCATGCATGTGTCAGTACTTGAAGCATCTGGGCTCAGTTGTCACCATTCTTGAGTTCCAGAGCATGGGCTTAGTAGGCGTGGCTCAGTTTCTCAGCGGCATGTGGGATCCTCCTAGACCAGGGGTCAAACTACTATCCCCTGCATTGCAAGGTGGCTTCTCAGCCTCTGGACCACCAGGGAAGCCCTGATGAGTTTTTTAAAAAGCAAAACAAAAAATATAAAGTGTAATCAATATGGTACTTTTTCTTTTCTTTTTTTTAAATATAAATTTATTTATTTTAATTGGAGGTTAATTACTTTACAATATTGTATTGGTTTAAATAGTTGTTAGTGATGGTATCAGACTGACCATCAATGAGAGTATTGCAGACACTGTAAAGACCACAGGGCGTTGTTAAAAACTAGTACACAACTATTTGGTAATGCCATCAATTGTTCTACAGGAAGAGAACAATGTATGTTCAGAGCACAAAGGAGTGAAGAGTTGAGATGAATTCCAAATAAAGCATAAAAGCATGGACTCCTCTTTCTTTCTCTTTCTCTGAAAGCTTTCATCTCAATAAATTGAAACAGTGTCTTATTGTCCTGACCAAAATCCCTCCTTTTGCAGGAAAACACCATGGAAATTAACATCCACTAACATCAACGTTGGCTTGAAGTAAAGAGTCTATTATAACTCCATTAGAAGAGAATTGCTTGTGGCATCGAATTACCGTGGGAAATGAATCCATGCTCTGCCTTCCCATACACACATTGCTAAAACCCCGTAGAGAATCCATTAGTGGGACCCAGAGTCACACTAGCCTATAATTTTTCTTTGTCTCGGGAAAACAGTAGCCTGTAATTTGTCTTTGCCTGAGGTTTTAAAAAGGCCATTCCTGGCTGAATCTCATGCATGCTGTCATAGCCCCATGTCCAGTTCACGTCTTAGTTACTGTCCAGACACCTTCCCGAGAAGACACAATGGAATCGGCCTCTCACAGTATATCTAGTGAGCAAGGAATTTGTTGTGGTTGAACTCTCTTTCTTGACTTCTGATTTCTTTGCAAATTGTATTTTAATTTTTTAAACTAATATTCTCAAATATTTAGCTTTAATTTAATGCTAGATATATTCTGTAATCAAAAGTTTATATTAGATTTTGAAAGTTTGAAGCCAGTGATATGGAAATATAACTACACTCTGCTTAAGCAGATTCTTTGTCATTAAAGAAGGCCATACTTTAATGGTCATAGTATAATGTTCAAATACACTATATTTGATCAAAGTATTTCAGCCTGCTATTTTGAAAGATGACATTCATCTAGTTATAAATACAAAACATTAAAATGATGATTAGAGTAGTTCAAATATGAATTATCCTTACTTAAAGACACAATTACTTCTTGACTGTTTATGTTAATAAAGGAAAATATATAAATCTTAGATAAGAATAGTTTACATATTAAAACAGCACAATTTTTATTCAGTAGCTTAATACTTAACTCCATGAAATCTAAACCATCTTAAAGTTCGTGCATGGATGGAATGGTTGGAATCTCCTTTATGTTAATTCTTTTAAGGACTTGGTCTAGTGGCCAAGTATCTGTGTTTTCCCAAGAGGGATTTCTGTCATATTTTTAAATACTGTAATACTATGTAATGTTGCTTTTTTTCTTCTCTAGTGATTCATATATTCTTTTGAAGGGATAGGAGTTTGGTGGAACAAAGGAGGAGCTATCACCAGACACGTTGCTTTGGTTATGGAAGTGTTACTCATCATGTAACCAGATTTTACCTCCTGTAACCCTTGAACCATGGATAGCTGCCCCTTTTGACCATGTGCTATTGTCATTCAGGATAGAGGTAATGATTATATAGTTCAGTTCAGTTCAGTTCAGTTCATTCGCTCAGTCGTGTCCAACTCTTTGCGACCCTATGAATCGCAGCATGCCAGGCCTCCCTGTCCATCACCAACTCCTGGAGTTCACTCAGACTCATATCCATCGAGTCCGTGATGCCATTCAGCCATCTCATCCTCTGTCGTCCCCTTCTCCTCCTGCCCCCAATCCCTCCCAGCATCAAAGTCTTTTCCAATGAGTCAACTCTTCGCATGAGGTGGCCAAAGTCCTGGAGTTTCAGCTTTAACATCATTCCTTCCAAAGTAGGACATAATTATGGTCCAATGAAGAGAAGGCAAAATTGTAGATGATTTACATATTGTGATGTATTCAACCAGTGACTAGTTGTCAGCAGAACTCGGCACAGCTCACTACTCCAGTCTTCTTGGACTGCATCACTCGCTGGACCCTTTTTGTTCTCCTGTGTGGTTCACTTAGCTCAGCTTTCTTGCTTGTCTCTATCTTACGTTCCAACCTCTGAACAATGGAATGTCTTAGAATTCAGTCCTAGCATTACTACTTTTCATACGAAGAAATTCTTGGTTGCCTCATCTTGTCCCTTGGTTTTAAACCCCGTATTTACACTAAGAACTCTCAGGTTCATGAATCCACACTGACTTCTCCTTGAAATGTCTCTGGTAGTCTAATATTTAACCCTGTTTTTGATACTAATTCTTGAATGTCTAAAAGGCATCTAAAAATTAGCTTTTCTAAAACCAAACTCTTGAATCCTCTCCCTTAAATTTCTTTTCCCTAATTTGTCTTATGTTAATAAATCACAATTTCATTTTTCTATTTAGAAGTCTTCCATGTTCCCTCTCTTTCTTTCATAGGCCAGGTCTGATCCATTACTGAATCCTGTTGGTTATACTTTAAATTATCGCCAGGATCTAATTGGTTTTTTATCAATACCACCATTAACCCCTGGTCCAAGGCACTACTATTCTTTTTTTTTTTTTTTGGCTTGGATATGATAGTACTTTATAATTACCATTCCTGCTTGCTGCTGCTGCTGCTGCTAAGTCACTTCAGTCGTGTCCGACTCTGTGCGACCCCATAGATGGCTGCCCACCAGGCTTCCCCATCCCTCGGATTCTCCAGGCAAGAATACTGGAGTGGGTTGCCATTTCCTTCTCCAATGCATGAAAGTGAAAAATGAAACTGAAGTTGCTCAGTCATGTCTGACTCTTAGCGATCCCATGGACTGCAGCCTACCAGGCTCCTCTGCCATGGGATTTTCCAGGCAAAAGTACTGGAGTGGTCTGCCGTTGCCTTCTCCGACCATTCCTGCTTACTCTACTACTACTTATTCCTTACAAAGCAACCAGAATTGCTGGATTTCACAGCAAGCTCAGATTATCATTGTACTGTGCTTAGTCATTCAGTCATGTCTGCCTCTTTGTGACCCCATGAACTCTAGCCCACCAGGCTCCTCTGCCCATGGAGATTCTCCAGGCAAGAATACTGGAGTGGATGCTATGCCCTCCTCCAGGGGATCGTCCCAACCCAGGGATTGAACCCAGGTCTCCCACATTGCCAGCAGGTTCTTTACCATCTGAGCCACCAGGGAAGTCCATTATTATTTGACTCATTGGAAAAGACCTTGATGCTGGGAAAGATTGAAGACAAGAGAAGGGGACCACACAGGATGAGCTGGTTGGATGGCATCACTGACTCAATGGACATGAGTCTGAGCAAACTCCGGGAGAAAGCGAAAGACTGGAAGCCTGGTAAGGTGCAGTCCATACGGTCGCAGAGTCAGATACAATTTAGTGATTTAAAAACAACAACTGTCTATGTATGTCCATTTATCCACATACTTATAGATAGGTAAATACCACTGCATTACTTCACAGAAATTTTCATTCAAATGTAACATTAAGAGAGAGACCTTCTCTGACCGCTCTAATTAGAACAGCACAGATTATCATTATTTATCTCAAACTTTCCAAAATCATCTCATGGTATTCAGAATAAATTCCCAAGTTTCATTTCTTACAAGCTACATGATTGGGCTTCTGTTTATTTCTGTCTTCATCTCTACAACACTGATTATTCTCTCTGTCCTGCTACATTGCTGTGTTGTCTTCCTCACTTCTCCTGGACTATGCCAAGCACATTCCTATCACATGTGCTTTGCAATTGCTATTCTCTCTACCTTACCTGTCTCCTGAGAAATCTGTATTCAGGACAAAAAAACAATATTTAGAAACGGACATGGAACAGACTGGTTCCAAATTGGGAAAAGAGTATATCAAGGCTGTATACTGTGACCCTGTTTAACTCCTATGCAGAGTACAGCATGTGAAATGCCAGACTGGATGACTCATGAGCTGGAATCAAGATTGCTGGAAGAAATATTAATAACCTCAAATATGCAGATGATATCACTTTAATGGCAGAAAGCTAAGAGAATCTAAAGAGCCTCCTGATGAAAGTGAAAGAGGAGAGTGAAAAAGCTGACTTAAATTTCAGCATTCAAAAAACTAACATCATGACATCTAGTCTCATCACTTCACAGCAGATGGGGGAAAGAGGGGAGCAGAATGGAAACAGTGGCAGATTTTCTTTTCTTGGCCTCCAAAATCACTGTGGATGGTGACTGCAGTCACAAAATTAAGACACTTGCTCCTTGGAAGAAAAGCTATGACAAACCTAGACAGTAAAAGCGGAGACATCACTTTGTCAACAAAAGTCCATATAGTCAAAGCTATGGCTTTTCCTATAGTCATGTAGAGGGAGACATGAGTTTTGGACCACACAGAAGGCTGAATGCTCAAGAACTGATGATTTCAAACTGTGATGCTGGAGAAGACTCTTGAGAGTCCCTTGGACATCAGGGAGATCAAACCAGTCAATCCTAAAGGAAATCAACCCTGAATATTCACTGGAAAGACTGATGCTGAAGCTGAAGCTCCAATACTTTGGCCGCCTGGTGTAAAGAGTTGACTCACTGGAAAAGAACCTGATGCTGGGAAAGACTTAAGGCAGGAGGAGAAGGGGATAACAGAGGATGAAATGGTTGGATGGCATCACTGACTCAATGGACATGAGTTTGAGCAAGCTCAAGAAGTAGTGAGGGGACAGGGAAGCCTGGAGTGCTGCAGTTCATGTGGTCACAAAGAGTCAGAATGATTTAGTGACTGAAAAGCTACAACTGCCTATGTATGTCTATTTAGTCACATACTTATAGATGGGCAAATATCACTACATTACTTCATACAAGGTTTCGTTCAAATGTTATATTAAAAGAGAAACCTTCCCTGACCACTATTATTAGAACAGCAGTCCCATCTATTCTGTCTTCATATGTTTTCACTTCGCCTATTTTACCTAACAGTACTTCAGAGCACTAATATGAAATAGACGTATTTGTTTACTATGCCTTTCCCCAAACCAGGATGTTCCTCCCTGAAGGGCCAACATTTTATTTTATTCTTTGAGGACTCTCCAGTGACTATGGTACTAGGTACTGGGTCCTACAACAGCATCTGAGAATCAGTGACTTTCTTACATCTTATACTAGGGAACATGCTTTCCTGACTTCATGGTAAAAAGTGTTTTTAAAGGTTTTCTGTTTTGAAGAAAGAAGTGTCAGTTCCAAAGCTGTCTTTCAATTTCTCAAAACACTGCTTAAAATAAAAATGATTATATAAGCTTTAAAACCGAGCCTGCTACTTTGGCAAAGAGATAACCATGCAATCTCTTGCCAGTTATTTGCTAGTGCTGAATTTCTCTTTTTCAAACTATTAACTCCTTTGCTGGTAAAATTATTCACATAAAATTCCTCTCAGTCTTAAAATATTTGTTCAATTTTGTGGCCTATGATTGTGGCTATTTATACACCTTAATGCTTGCCACTGAATTCTAGTAAATATACCCTAAACATTCATTAGCTAGTCAGCCTACTTAGCAGCAATATTAAGCATCAGGTTTATGTATGTGAAATAAGGATACTGCTCCTATAATTTTTAGGAAATACCTTATTTGTGTGGTCAGAGATCAGTTTTCATTCATTCTTGAGTTAAAGGTCTCAGCATACACACACTCAAGGCCAATTTTATCACTTATTACAACTGAACAAAGAAATACATAGACATCTCCTGATGAGATAAACATTCTACTTTGACCTGCAAGAACCTCCCAAATTCCTCCATAATGGGATAAAAATATGTGAAAGAGTTCTTTTCATTCTTAAAAAAAAATTCTGTAAAGCATTTGATATTTTCTTTAAAAAAAATTCAAGATAAGTCATCTAGAATTCTCTGACATTCTTCTCCTGGCATTCATCACATTTTTGTAGAATTATATTCTCCTCACTTGTGTTAATTGTGAGAAAAAGCAATTTTCTCACAATTTCCTTTTCAGGGTTCAAATAATGTATTACCATTTGTAAAACATCCAGATTTAGCACTGTTTTTCCACAGATTGTGTTTCATTCAAACCAAGAGTATCTGCTTAGTGTTATCCATCACAAAAGAACAATTCACTTGGGTTTTTCCTCATACATACATTTCAGAATCAAATCTAATTGGCTTTTCACCATATGATGATTGGTGTATGGTCCAGATGTTTTTACAGTATATTCTGCTGTCTGCAGAGGAACTAAGAAAACCTTCATATAGAATTCTTTCTCCATATCATATCTTTTATGATGTGCCCACTTAAATATACTTTTTTGAAATAATGTCTTTAGCATGCTATGGAAATCATGTATAATGTATGACTATTAGAACAATTTCCTTTGATATACTTTTCTGCCTTCCTGTCCTGTGTCTTATTCTGGTCTGTACTTTTATTTCCACATAAGTTATATATCCTTTTGTCCACTGTTATACATTTGCTCATTTAGAAAACTGTATTTTAATAAAATCTTAAAATAAGAAGTAATCTCTTAAATTTGCCCACAAATTTGCCATTTTTTGCACTATTTCTTCTTGTAGGAAGATATTATGAATTTTTACGTGAACAATATTTCCTTTAACTGGATGAATCTTTTAAAGTTATTTTAATGCAGGCTTCACAGGAATTTTTTTCTCAGATTTTATACTTTTATTTTTGAAGGATATTTTTTCTGGGTATAGAATTCTAAATCAACTTTTTTTTCTTTCAACTTTAATGAAATCAGCCCATTTTATTCTGACTTGTATTATATGAAATGGAAATTGAGTTGACTTTCTTTTCTTTGGTCTCTAATATGTAACATGTCATTTCCTCCAAAGATTTTCTCTTCATCACTGGTTTTTAATAATTGGACTATTAAGTACCTAGATGTGGTTTTATTCATTTGTGCCTTGTTTTGGTTTCATTTAGATTTTTAGATTATAAATTTACGTATTATACAAAATTTAGGAAATTTTTTTACCTTATTCATTCAAAATGATTATATACTCCATCAAGGACTTCTGTTACATGTATGATATCTGTGCTAGAGAGCTTATTAATGTTCAATGGGTCATTAAGTTTACATTCACATTTTTGTTGGTCATTTTTCCTCTCTGTACTTCAATTCTGGTAGATCTTAGTGTCCTGATTCATAGCACTAAAGATTTTCTTCAGTTGGCATGTAATATGTAGTTATATTCATCTGATGAAATTTTTGCCTCAGACATTCTATTTTTCATCATCTCAAGAGGTTCCATTTGCTTATTTTTTTAATTGATTTCCTTTTTTCTCCTAATCATGTTCATATTTTCTTTTAATTTCTTAAGCATATTTATTTTGTTGTTATTGTTCTTTCACTAAGTCATGTCTGACTCTGTGACCCGATGGACTACAGAGTCCTCCACTATCTCCTGGAATTTGTTCAAATTCATGTCCTTTGAGTCAGTGATGCTTTCTAACTATCTCATCCTCTACCACTCTGTTCTCTTTTTCCCTTCAGTCTTTCCCAGCATCATGGTCTGTTCCAGTGACTCAACTCTTCACATTAGGTGGCCAAAGTATTGGAGCTTCAGCTTCAGCATCAGTCCTTCCAAAGAATATTCACAGTTGATTTCCCTTAGGATTGACTGGTTTGATCTCCTTAATGTTGAATATATTCATACCTATTTAAATTCTTTTCTGCTCATCCAATCACCATAAGGGCATGAAAACTACAGTCCATGGCACTGCTTTTGAGTTGTCCATGAACAAAGAGTTATATATATATATTTTTTCAGCCTAAAATATTTACTTTCTGATCCTTTGCAGAAAAACATTGTTGACCTTTAATCTATATTCTGAACTCATTTCTGCTAACTGATTTATCTTCTGCCTATGGATTTCATTATTCTACATTTTTACCTGTATAATTAATTTGATGCTGGTTATTATAATATATATACTTTATTGGTTGTCTCTCTAAATTTGTGAGGGAATGAAGGTGAAAAATTACATAAAATTCTAATATTATTATTTTTGTGGTTTGAAATGTAATTCACATTCTATATAATTTATCCATTTAAAATGTACAATACAGTGGCTTTTAGTATATTCACAGAGTAGTGTATCTGTCACCACAATTAATCTCAGATTGCTTTCATTACTCTGAAAAGAAATCCCACATCCTTAACCATCACACCCCAAGTCCCTCATCCTCTACAGTCCTAGACAGCCAGTTATTTACTTCCTGCCTCTATAGATGTCTATTGTGGACATTTCATTTAAAAGTAATCATATAATATGTCATCCTGTGTGAGTGACTTTTTTCACTTATTATGTTTTTTTTTCTTTTTTTTACTTTACAATATTATATTGGTTTTGCCACACTTCAACATGAATCTGCCATGGGTATACACGTGTTCCCAATCCTGAACCCACCTCCCTCCCCATACCATCCCTCTGGGTCACATTATGTTTTTAATGTTCAACCCTGTTGTAGCCTGTATCCATATTTCTTTCCTTTTAATGACTGAATACTACATTTGTGTGACTATATCACATTTCATTCATCTATTCATTTATTGATGGGGATTTGGGCCATTTTTACTTATTTGTATTATGAATAATGATGATATAAACATCATTATATACATATATGTATATAAAATATTTGTAAACACATATCTTTACATTCTTGGGTCTATCCTAGGATATGCTGAGTTACATGGTAACCTTATATTTAACCATTTTAGGAGATACTAGACTATTTTCCATAGTGGTTATACCAATTTACATTCCAGCTACCAGTGTTGAGTGTTCTAATTTCTCTACAACTATGCAACACTTTATTATTTCTCTTTCTTAAAACTATAACCATGGTAGTGAGTGTGAAGTGGTATCACATTGTGGTTTTACTTTGCATTTCCCTGATGGCTAATAATGTTGAGCACCTCTTCATGTGTTTAACGGTCATTTGTGTATCTTCTTTAGAGAGCTATCTATTCAGATCCATTATTCACATGTTATTGGGTAATTTGCCATTTTTTATTGAGTTGTAATAGTGATTTATATATTCTAGATACAAATTTCTTATTAGATAAATGATTTGCAAAAAGTTTCTCCCATGCTGCTTGCTGTTTTTTCACTTTCTCCATGGTGTCCTCGGAGGAAAAGTTTTGAAATTAAGTGATGTTCAGTTCATCTATTATTTCTTTTTGGATGTGTGTGGCTGTGACATCATAGCTAAGAACTAATTAGCTAATCACAGGTCATGAAAATTTACATCTATGTTTTTTCCTAAAAATTTTTTATAATTTTAGCCCTCATGTATAAGTATCAAATCCATTTTGAATTAATTTTGTATATGACATGAAGTAAGGGGGCCAACGCCTTCCCAGGTGGTGCTAGTGGTAAAGAACCTGCCTGCTAAGGCAGGTTAGATGTCAGAGACACAGGTTTGATCCCTGGGTCAGGAAGATCCCCTGGAGGAGAGCAGGGCAACCCCTTACAGTAATCTTGCCTGGAGAATCCCCATAGACAGAGGAGCCTGGTGGGCTATAGTTCATAGAGTCACACAGAGTCGGACACGACTGAAGCGACTTAGCACACAGGGGGTCTAACTTCATTATTTTGCATGTAGATAGTCAGCTTCTCCAGCATCATTTACTGAAAAAAGAAATCTCTTCCCTCATTGAATTGCTTTGGCACCCTAAAATTGTTATTTTTAATTCTGGATATTAAGAAATGATCTCAGTAACCCCTGTTAGTTCTTCAAATAACACTGGGAACTGCTATAGAGAACGAACTTACATTTTTAAATTCAGGGTAATATACTCATTTTCACTATATTGATTCTTCCAATCCATGAACATGGTATATTTCTTCATCTATTAGTGTCCTCTTTGATTTAACTGCCATATGACCCAGCAATCCCACTGCTGGGCATACACACTGAGGAAACCAGAATTGAAAGAGACACATGTACCCCAATGTTCATTGCAGCACTGTTTATAATAGCCAGGACATGGAAGCAACCTAGGTGTCCATCAGAAGATGAATGGATAAGAAAGCTGTGACACATGTACACAATGGAGTATTACTCAGCCATTAAAAAGAATACATTTGAATCCGTTCTATGAGATGGATGAAACTGGAGCGAATTATACAGAGTGAAGTAAGCCAGAAAGAAAAACATCAATACAGTATACTAACACATATATATTGAATTTAGAAAGATGGTAATGATTACCCTGTATGCGAGACAGCAAAAGAGACACAGATGTATAGAACGGACTTTTGGACTCTGAGGAAGAGGGAGAGGGTGGGATGATTTAGGAGAATGGCACTGAAACATGTATACTATCATGTAAGAAACGAATCGCCAGTCTATGTTCGATACAGGATACAGGATGCTTGGGGCTGGTGCACAGGGATGATCCAGAGAGATGATATGGGGTACGAGGTGAGAGGGGGGTTCAGGATTGGGAACTCATGTACACCCGTGGTGGATTCATGTCAATATATGGTAAAACCAATACAGTATTGTAAAGTAAAATAAAGTAAAAATAAAAAGTAAAAAATAGATAAATAAATTCAGGGTAAGAAATTCCCAGAAGCCATTTAAAAAAGCAAGCTTTCAATGCGCCCTAAATCTTTCTCCTCATGAGATAAATAGATTATGTAGAGTGGCATGGTTATAATATACAATTGAATAAAATGTGGTTTCTAGCCTAAAGACTGGCCCCTTGATTTCTTTAATATGTAAGTATATCTTCATCATGCATTGCCTATCTCTAGGATAAGACTGAATAAGACCTTGTAGAACTCAAATATTCTTTCATAAAATTTGTTTCTCTTACTCAAGTAAAAATAAACTTGAATTTATATTGTTGTTGTTTGGTAGCTCAGTTATGTTTGACTGTTTGCCACCCATGGACCGCAGCATGCCAGGCTCCCTGTATTTCACTGTCTCCCAGAGTTTGTTCAAACTCATGTCCATTGAATCAGTGATGTCATCCAACCATCTCATCCTCTGTCATCCCCTTTACCTCCTGTCTTCAATCTTTCCCAGCATTGGGGTCTTTTCCAATGAATCAGCTTTTCCCACCAAAGAGCTCCAAAGTATTGGAGCTTTAGCCTCAGCATCAGTCCTTCCAATGAATATTCAGGGTTGATTTTCTTTAGGATGGACTGGTTGGATCTCCTTGCAGTCCAAGGGAGTCTTAAGAGTCTTCTCCAGCACCACAGTTAAAGCATCAATTCTTCAGCACTGAGCCTTCTTTGTGGTTCAGCTCACATACCTGTACATGACTACATGAAAAAACATAGGTTTAACTATATGAGCCTTTGTAGGCAATGTGTTGTCTCTGCTTTTTAATATGATGTCTAGGTTTGTCATAGCTTTTCTTCCAAGGAGTAAGCGTCTTTTAATTTCATGACTGCAGTCACCATCTGCAGTGATTTTTGAGCCCCCCAAAACAAAGTCTGCCACTGTTTCCATTGTTTCTCCATCTATTTGCCATGAAGTGATGGGGCGAGATGCCATGATCTTAGTCTTCTGAATGTTGTTTTAAACCAGTTTTTTCACTCTCCTCTTTTACTTTCATCAAGAGGCTTTTTAGTTCCTCTTCAATTTCTATCACTAGGGTGGTGTCATCTTCATACCTGAGGTTATTGATATTTCTCCCAGAAATCTTGATTCCAGGTTGAGTTTTACCCAGCTTGGCATTTTGTATGATGTACTCCACATATCAGTTGAATAAGCAGGGTGAGAATACTCAGCCTTGATGTACTCCTCTCCCGATTTTGACCCAGTCTGTTGTTCCATGTCCATTTTGGTTGCTTCTTGACCTGCATTCAGGTTTCTCAAGAGGCAGTTAGGTGGTCTGGTACTCACATCTCATGAAGAATTTTCCACATTTTGTTGTGATCCACACAATCAAAAGCTTTAGCATAGTTAATGAAGTAAAAGTACATGTTTTGTCTGGAATATCCTTGCTTTTTCTATGACCCAATGAATGTTGTCAATTTGATGTTGCCAATTTGAAGATATATTATTAATATTAAATCCTCAAAGTTGTCAGTTTAAGTTTTCAATATAGACAGATCTCTGCAATTAAATTTTGTGTCTAATCTTACTGTGTGGCTTCAGTATATTTCTAAAATTCTTCAAGTCTCAGTTTTTTCATCTATAAAATAAAGATAATAATAAGACTTCATATTATTGACCAGAGAAGGCAATGGCACCCCACTCCAGTACTCTTGCCTGGAAAATCCCATGGATGGAAGAACCTGGTGGGCTGCAGTCCATGGGGTGGCTAAGAGTTGGACACAACTGAGTAACTTCACTTTCACTTTTTACTTTCATGCATTGGAGAAGGAAATGGCAACCCACTTCAGAGTTCTTGCCTGGAGAATCCCAGGGACAGGGGAGCCTGGTGGGCTGCTGTCTATGGGGTCGCACAGAGTCGGACACAACTGAAGCGACTTAGCAGCAGCATATTATTGACATAATCACTTGGCATAGTTTCGGGTTTATATTAATAGTAAGGGTTCAATACATATTAGCTATAAGTAATCAAGAAATAAATGTTCACTAATTATCTATGCCAGGCACTGTGTTAAGGACTGGAAAAAAAAAAAGATAAATAAGGATCAATTCTTGACTCTAAAGCAGGGAATGACATATGCTATTGCTACCAGGCTCTTACATATTTGCTTAAACATTCCATTTTGGGGTATGTTTTCTTGCTTAGTCATCCTATTTGCTCTTTGGACATTCAATGGCTTTTTTGTTTTTACCTAGCTTCCTAAAAGACAATAAGTATGGGCGATCAAATATCATCACTTACATTTTGGCTTAAACTCATTTACACCAAGCTGTGTATTAAGGTTCAGAGAACCATTCATTCCTCTTTTATTCATCAGTCTATTCATCAAATTTATTGATAACTTACTAATGTCAAGCACTGAGAAAAATATTGAGAATTATGATTCTTAAACTAAAAAAAAGAATATGTTATGAACATGAATAACAAGAATTGAAGATAATGTGGTAATTACTTAAAGATCATTATAAGCAAATACTGGAAATGTTCAAAGAAAGATGAGGCAAATCCATTTGAGGGTACCATATCAACAGTGGATTACAACCTTCAAGAATAAAAAATAAATAAACAAGAAAAAAATGAAGAATTTCTAAGTAGAAGGAACAGCAGTGTAAAGAGTAAGATTTTGTTAGGTAGAGAGGGAAAACAAGGAAGACAGGGATTTATCCCTGATCCAGAAAAACACAATAACCTAAGGATGACCTAAAGAAAATCACTTTCAGTATTTTTATGGTATCTGAGTCCTGCTCCAAAATGCCTCATTCTATCTCCTCCTCTCTCTTTTTAACTTCCTTTTTGCCTCACCCTTGCTTTCTCTCAAGGCTTTGTTTAATTAAAACAGATAATAGGAACTCAGACCCTATGCTAAATGTTGCCACTTCTTATCATTTCATCAGAACTGGTGAAACTGGTTTCATTGTTATGAGTAAAATAACCATGATGTCATTACCGTAGACATGTAGTTCCCATTTCTAGGACCAGTTTCTGCTGTCTTGTCTCAAGTGCTTCCACACCTATTACACATCCCCTATGGGAAACATAAAGAAATTGTTCAAGGAACTTGCAGTTAGTGGAAAGATCATACAGACAGAGCAAAAAGAAATATCAAGGTTAGATCTGTCTTCAATAAGGAAGAAAATTCAAAATTTCAAACTGATCCATATTTGGTGGTCATAAAAATAACTCCTGAAGGGATAGATAAAAAGGAAAAGTCCAGGAAAATGCCCTATCTTTATCACTACAACATTGTGTTGCTAATTCAAACATAGTGTATTTGCACATTAGAAATTAGGTTGAGCCAACTGGCTTGGTGGTAAAGAATCCACCTGCAGTGTAGGAGATATGGGTTCAATCCTTGGGTCATGAAGATCCTCTGGAGAAGGAAATGGCACCCACTCCAGTTTTCTTTTCTGGAAAATTCCATGGGCTGGGGAGCCTGGTGGGCTACAGCCCATGGGGTCGTTAAAGAGTCAGACATGATTTGACGACTAAATAAAAAAAACAACAATCATATAATACGATCCAAGAAGACAGATTTACCCCCAAACAAAAAAAGCTTGCTTTATCCAGGACAATTTACTCTTTCTTTTTATTCTTTTTCTGGTATCTACTTTGTAAACATCCTGCTCAAAAGCCCATCACAATACACTGGATATATTAAAGATAAGTGCTTCAAAAATTAAAGACAAATTATTCAAAAATGAAAATTAAACTCAAAGAGAGAAAGACACAAAGATAACAATAGGAGACAAAGGCTATTTCTTTTTAACACATGAATATCAACTCCCAGAACCAAGGCCAGTGTCTTCTTAGCCATGATCCAGTCAGCACTCCTCCTCAAGAAATGAATGACATAAATGCAAGCTTCCCCTAAGGTTTAGATTGTGTATCCAACATCCAGTACAAGGGGATAGGAACAGTGTTTGCAATAAGGAATCCTAACTCTTTGGCTAACACATGAAAAGATGATCAATATTGCTTATTATTACAGAAATGCAAATCAAAACTACAATAAGATATCACCTCACACCAGTCATAATGGCCATCATCAAAAAGTCTACAAATAATAAATGCTGCAGAGGGTATGGAGAAAAGGAAGCCCTCTTGCATTGTTGGACAAGGAAGCTTGGCATGCTGCAGTCCATGGGGTCACAAAGAGTCAGACATGACTGAGAGACTGAACTGAACTGAACCTGTGCTGTTGGTGAGAATGCAAATTGATACAGTCACTATTGAAGACAGTACAGAAAGTCCTTTAAAAAAACAGCAATAAAACCACCATATAACCCAGCAATACCACTACTAGGCTTATAACCTGAGGAAAGGAAAATTGAAAAAGACATATATACCCCAATGTTCATTGCAGCACTACTTATAATAGCTAGAACATGGAAGCAACCTAGAGGTCCATCCACAGATGAATGGATAAAGAAGCTGTGATACATATATATGATGGACTATCATGCTCAGCTATTCAGTCACATCACACTCTTCTCAACCCCAAGGACTGTGGCCCACAAGTCTCCTCTGTCCCTGGAATTTTCCAGGCAAGAATACTGGAGTAGGTTACCATTTCCTACTCCAGGGACAATGGAATATTACTCAACCATAAAAAGAACATATTTGAGCCAGTTATACTGTGTTGGATGAACCTAGAGCCTATTATACAGAGTGAAGTAAGTCAGAAAGAGAAAAGCAAATAGTATATACTAAGAAGAGGTGGCAGGAATACAGAGAAGAACTGTACAAAAAAGATCTTCACGAGCCAGATAATCACAAAAGTGTGATCATTTACCTAGAGCCAGACATCCTGAAATGTAAAGTCAAGTGGGCCTTAGAAAGCATCACTACGAACAAAGCAAGTGGAGGTGACGGAATTCCAGTTGTTATTTCAAATCCTGAAAGATGATGCTGTGAAAGTGCTGCACTCAATATGCCAGCAAATTTAGAAAACTCAGCAGTGGCCACAGGACTGGAAAAGGTCAGTTTTCATCCCAATCCCAAAGAAAGGCAATGGCAAAGAATGCTCAAACTACTGCACAAATGCACTCATTTCACACTCTAGTAAAGTAATGCTCAAAATTCTCCAAGCCAGGCTTCAGCAACACGTGAACTGTGAACTTCCAGATGTTCAAGCTGGTTTTAGAAAAGGCAGAGGAACCAGAGATCAAATGGCCAACATCCACTTGATCATGGAAAAAGCAAGAGAGTTCCAGAAAAAACATCTATTTCTGCTTTATTGACTATGCCAAAGCCTTTGACTGTGTGGATCACAAGAAACTGTGGAAAATTCTGAAAGAGATGGGACTACCAGACCACCTGACCTGCCTCTTGAGAAATCTGTATGCAGGTCAGGAAGCAACAATTAGAATTGGACATGGAACAACAGACTGGTTCCAAATAGGAAAAGGAGCATGCCAAGACTGTATATTGTCACCCTGCTTATTTAACTTCTATGCAGAGTACATCATGAGAAGCACTGGGCTGGAAGAAGCACAAGCTGGAATCAAGATTGCCAGGAGAAATATCAATAACCTCAGATATGCAGATGACACCACCCTTATGGCAGAAAGTGAAGAGGAACTAAAGAGCCTCTTGATGAAAGTGAAAGTGGAGAGTGAAAAAGTTGGCCTAAAGCTCAACATTCAGAAAACGAAGATCATGGCATCTGGTCCCATCACTTCATGGGAAATAGATGGGGAAACAGTGGAAACAGTGTCAGACATTATTTTGGGGGTCTCCAAAATCACTGCAGGTGGGAATTGCAGCCATGAAGTTAAACGATGCGTACTCCTTGGAAGGAAAGTTATGACCAACCTAAACAGCATATTCAAAACCAGAGACATTACTTTGCCAGCAAAGGTCCGTCTAGTCAAGGCTATGGTTTTTCTTGTGGTCATGTATGGATGTGAGAGTTGAACTGTGAAGATAGCTGAGTACCAAAGAATTGATGGTTTTGAACTGTGGTGTTGGAGAAGGCTCTTGAGAGTCTCTTGGACTGCAAGGAGATCCAACCAGTCCATCCTAAAGGACATCAGTCCTGGGTGTTCTTTGGAAGGACTGATGCTGAAGCTGAAAGTCCAATACTTTGGCCACCTCATGTGAAGAGTTGACTTATTGGAAAAGACCCTGATGCTGGGAAAGATTGAGGGCAGGAGGAAAAGGGGATGACAGAGGATGAGATCTCTGGATGACATCTCCAGCTAGATGGACATGGGTTTGGGTAAATTCCAGGAATGATGATAGACAGGGAAGCCTGGCATACTGCAGTTCATAGGGTCACAAAGAGTCGGACACGACTGAGCAACTGAACTGAACTGAACTGAACTGAACACATACATATGGAATCTAGAAAGATGTTACTGATGAAATTATTTGCCAGGTAGCAGTGGAGACCCAATCAAAGAGAACTTTATGGACATGGAGGATAGGGAGGAAGGAGAGTGTGGGATGTATGGAGACCGTAACATGGAAACTTACATTACCATATGTAAAATAGATAGCCAATGGGAATTTGCTCTGTGACTCAGGGAACACAACTGAGGCTTTTTAACAACCTAGAGAGGTGGGATGAGGAGGGAGGTGGGAGGGAGGTTGAAGAGGGATGGGGCATATATACATGCTGCTGCTGCTGCTGCTGCTGCTAAGTCGCTTCAGTCGTGTCCGACTCTGTGCGACCCCATAGACGGCAGCCCACCAGGCTCCGCTGCCCCTGGGATTCTTCAGGCAAGAACACTGGGGTTGCTGAGGGTCGGACACGACTGAGAGACTTCACTTTCATTTTCATGCATTGGAGAAGGAAATGGCAACCCACTCCAGTGTTCTTGCCTGGAGAATCCCAGGGACGGAGGAGCCTGGTGGGCTGCCGTCTATGGGGTCTCACAGAGTCGCACAAGACTGAAGCGGCTTAGCAGCAGCAGCAGCTGTAAAACTAGCCAAATGAAAGGAAAAATTTTAGATTTTATATGAACTATGCATAAATAAAATTAATTAAAGTTACTTATGTGAATTACTTATATTTCTATGTACTACACAATGTAATAGTGATATGATATTATTAAATATGTAGAATTACCTTTTCAATAAATACTATTTGATTAAAGAATTAATCTATGTGTATGTGGCTGTGATGGTTTGTATCTCATTAACAAAAATCATCTGCTTATAAGTTTAAAAAGATAGAAGACATATTACTGGTTATGCTAAATATATTATAAATATAAAATATTCAAAACAGTAACAATCCACAGTTCAGACTGTATTCCACTCTTCAATTATTTTGTTTAATAAGTCAGGTTATTGCTTTATTCTTAATTTCTCTCAGTTGAATGGCCTATAATTTCTACTTGGCATGTCATGTCTTTGAATCATTATAACCACTTGAAAGCAATCAAATACTTAATGTCCTATAGAGTAAATCTGTGAATTAGTTTCTATTGATTACCAATGTTAATAATCACTCTAGCATATTTTTAAGGTTTATAGACTTAATCAGATAACCTGCATTTTTGTGCATTAACCTTATGACAAACACTAGTGTTTATTGTGGTATCTTTAGCAAAACTTTTCTCACAGTTGCTCATTCTTTGAGCATAAGTTGATTAAGGCCAAGTTGCTTCCTAAAATGAGAAGTGATTCTACTTTGTCCAAAAATAGTTTAAAAATCTCATAATATAAATGGTTTAAAGATACTTTTTTTTCTACTGTAAGTGGCACACAGATGGTGCTAAACTGTTATCTGAATCAATTCCAAAGATGTGCAAAGTCCTTAATAGAACAGAAGATGGTTGAGGTTCTATGAATATCTTTAGAACTTCTACGTTTTTGCCTAGATTTTAGGTTGAAATTTTATTACTTATAATATTGTTTGTAGGAAAACCATTTTTAGAGGAAATGATTTTGGAAGACATTTAATAATATCTAATAAAATAATTTACTTTGTACATTATTGCATGGATAATAAGACTTTGAAAACTCAAATACTTCTGACTTCACTCCCACCCTCTGAATAACTTGTATGCTCACAGATGGAGTTTTTTAAAAAACAATTTTATTTGAATTTCACTTTTCCTTGAAAGATGTATCATTTCTGTTTCCAGACTCTATCTCCCTACAGTATTTTCTTGCATTTAATTATTTTTTGTTCTCTTTCATATACTTTCTCCTATTTCATATTTTAATTTTCTTCTTTTCCTTTTAGTAGGTAGGTGGAAAATGCAGGGGAGAAGAAGGTAAATGAATACGGGTAAAGAAAAGAGAAAAAAAGAGCAAGATTGTAAATCACAAGATTCCTATAAAAGGCTTGGCATACACTCATTGACTCTAACACACAAGCCCATGTCCCACATCAATGAAATGGCCATGGCATGCCAATATTTCCTATTATTTAGTCAAAGATGAGTTGAAAACAGCCCTGAAAATCCTTGGGCTCAAAGGAACATGGAAATACCTATTATTTACATAGAGTAGTAAGCTGTGTCCCCATTCTCAAATAAATAAGGAAATCCTGAGTGTCCAGAATCAAAAAAGGGATCTGTACGTCCAAAAAGGATCCGTACGTCATTAAAAAAATTTATGGACAAGAGCCCAGCATAACTGAGACAGTACTTCTACTTGAATCAGCTAAGATATCCCTGAAAGAATGTTTATCTCCTAAGTATGTTTCTGTTCAATATTCAGTTCAGTTCAGTCCCTCAAGTGTCTGATTCTTTGCAACCCCATGAATTGCAGCACGCCAGGCCTCTCTGTCCAACACCAACTTCCAGAACTTACTCAAACTCATGTCCATAGAGTTGGTGATGCCATCCAACTCATCCTCTGTCGTCCCATTCTCCTCCTGCCTTCAATCTTTCACAGCATCAAGGTCTTTTCAAATGAGTCAGTTCTGTGCATCAGGTAGCCAAAGTATTGGAGTTTCAGCTTCAGCATCAGTCTTTCCAATGATTTCCTTTAGGATGGACTGGTTGGATCTCCTTGCAGTCCAAGGGACTCTCAAGAGTCTTCTCCAACACCACAGTTCAAAACCATCAATTCTTCGGCGCTCAGCTTTCTTTATCATCGAACTCTCATATCCATACATGACTACTGGAAAACCATAGCTTAGACTAGACTGACCTTTGTTGGCAAAGTAATGTCTCTGCTTTTTAATGTTCTGTCTAGGTTGGTCATAACTTTTCTTCCAAGGAGCAAGTGTCTTTTAATTTCATGGCTGCAATCACCAACTGCAGTGATTTTGGAGCCCAAAAAATAAAGTCTGTCACTGTTTCCACTGTTTCCCCATCTATTTCCCATGAAGTGATGGGACCAGATGCCATGACCTTAGTTTTCTGAATGTTGTGTTTTAGGCCAATTTTTTCACTTTTCTCTTTCACTTTCATCAAGAGGCTCTTTAGTTCTTCTTTGCTTTCTACCATAAGGGTGGTGTCATCTGCATATCTGAGGTTATTGATATTTCTCCCAGCAATCTTGATTCCAGCTTGTGTTTCTTCCAGCCCAGCGTTTCTCATGATGTACTCTGCATAGAAGTTAAATAAGCAGGGTGACAATATACAGCCTTGACGTACTCCTTTTCCTATTTGGAACCGATCTGTTGTTCCATGTCCAGTTCTAACTGTTACTTCTTGACCTGCATATATATTTCTTAGAAGGTAGGTAAGTGGTCTGGTACTTCCATCTCTTTCAGAATTTTCCACAATTTGTTGCGATCCACACAATCAAAAGTTTTTGTGTAGTCAATAAGGCAGAAATAGGTGTTTTTCTGGAGTCCTCTTGCTTTTTCAATTTTCCAGCAGATGCTGGCAATCTGATCCCTGGTTTCTCTGTGTTTTCTAAATCCAAGTTAACCATCTGGAAGTTCATGGTTCACATACTGTTGAAAACTGGTTTGGAGAATTTTGAGCACTACTTTGCTAGCATGTGAGATGAATGGAATTGTGCAGTAGTTTGAGCATTCTTTGGCATTGCCTTTCTTTGGGATTGGGATGGAAACTGCACCCGGAATCCCTTTTCCAGTCCTGTGGCCACTGCTGAGTTTTCCAAATTTGCTGGCATATTGAGTGCAGCACTTTCACAGCATCATCTTTTAGGATTTGAAATAGCTCTACTGGAATTCCATCATCTCCACTAGCTTTGTTCGTAGTGATATAAGGCCCACTTGACTTTACATTCCAGGATATCTGGCTCTAGTCCAGTGATCACACCATTGTGATTATCTGGGTCATTTTTGCCACCTCTTCTTAATATCTTTTGCTTCTGTTAGGTCCATACCATTTCTGCTCAATATTACTATATGCCAGTTATTCTACTGGGTCCTACCTTACAAAGATAGATGAGAATGTAGTTCCCTGATTTCAATAACCTCATCATACAGAAAAGGAGGCAAATACATAGAAAGTAAGAATCTATAGGATCTAATAAACAAAAACTTATTTACTATGCCTGTGGACTGGAATGGAGAAGAGCAAAAAGTTGGTAGAGACTCAGAATATCTTGAAAGAGCTTCAAGTCTGAATAATCATAATGAATTAGTTTGACTTCCAGAGAGCTTTTTATGCACATGAGGGAAAGTCAGTCATGTCTGACTCTTTGCAACCCCATGGACTATAGCCTGCCATGATCCTCTCTGTCCATGGAACTCTCCAGACAAAAATACTGGAGTGGGTAGCCATTCACTTCTCCAGGGGATCTTCTCAACCCAGGGATCAAACCCAGGTCCCCTGGCATTGCAGAAGATACTCTACCATCCAGGCCACCAAAGCCCTTTTTATGTATAGGAAAGATCAACTCAGGATTAAACAGTAGCTTTTTCTTCTTGCAAGACAGATATGAACAACCTTAAAGATGTATCTGAAGATGATCAGATGGAGTCTTTTAGAGAAAGATGAAATACAGTTAATAAGCTACATGTCTTGCTCTATTATTTATTCTATGATGGGGTCAACACCCATGAGAGCTAAGCAGAAAGTATAAACCAATGAATGAAACAGGTACAGATTAACCATATATGAGTGGGGTTTATTTCAATAAAGAAAACTCAAAGCCATCTCAGGTTATCTTTCATTTGTTTCACTTTTGAAAAATACATAGATGTTCTGACATACATCCTCAGTTTGGGAAAAAATAGGACTTATTGGGGACTATGGCAAATTGGAAAGCATGCCCAAAGAGCGTAGTTGTTTCTTAGCTTATGCAAATTTTTGATATTCCAGAATGCGGGGAAAATATTAATAGATAATTGAATTGAGGATTGAAAATATTTAATTTTAATGTGAATTATTCTAATTTTTATGAGGTATACTTTACATAAAATTAGATTCACTCTTTTCAGTTGAGAAATTCAATGAGTATAAGTTACTGTGTATGACTATGTACCCACCACCATGGTCAAGATATACAGCATTTTCATCAGCCCCCAAATTTCCCTAACACAGCTTTTCAGTCAGTCCTCTCCTGCTCCACCCGTCCCTTAACAATCACCTATGATTTTTCTTTTCTCTTAGTTTTCCCTTTAATTTTTTAAATAAAGTAAATCATACAATATAAATTTTTTTGTGACTTACTTTTTTTCACTTAGCTTAGTAATTTCAATATTAACTCATGTTGTTTCATATTCATGTATTTTTCTATTTGAGAGGTATTCCATTCCATGGTCACATTACAATTTGATTACCATTAAACAATTGCCAGATAACTGAGTTGCTTCAAAAATTTGACTATCATGCATAAAACTACTAAAAACCCTTTTCCACATTAATTTATCTTTGGGAAATATCTAGAAATGGATCTGCTGGACTTTATGTGTGTGTTTAACTTAATAAGAAACTATCCAACTATTTTCTAAGATGTTGTATCATTTTATATCTTGCTCTCTCAGCAGTAATACTTCAGAGTTCCAGTTGGCCAACAACTTCTTCAACTTTTGGTACATATGGTCTTTTTGTTATAAATTTTAATTAGTCTAATGCACGTATGATATCTATTTGCCACTTTAAATTGTTTAAAGTGATGGGAATAGCAGACCACTTTACCTGCCTCCTGTGAAACATGTATGCAGATCAAGAAGCAAGAGTTAGAAGCAAACATGGAACAACGGACTGGTTCCAAATTAGGAAAGCAGTACATCAGAGTTTCATATATCACCCTGATTATTTAACTTGTATGCAGAGTATATCATGCAAAACGCTGGGCTGGATGAAGAACAAGCTGGAATGAAGGTTGCCAGGAGAAATATCAATCACCTCAGATATTCAGATGACACCACCCTTATGGTAGAAAGTGAAGAGGAACTAAAGAGCCTCTTGACGAAGGTAAAAGAGAAGAGTGAAAAAGTGTGTTAAAACTGAACATTCAAAAAATGAAGATCATGGTGTCCAGCCCCATAACCTCATGGCAAACAGATGGGAAAACAATGGAAATAGTGACAGACTTTATTGTTTTGGCCTCCAAAATCACTGCAGATGTTGACTGCAGCCATGAAATTAAAAGATCCTTGCTACTTCAAAGAAAAGCTATGACAAACCTAGCTGCTGCTGCTGCTAAGTTGCTTCAGTCTTGTCCGACTCTGTGCGACCCCATAGACGGCCTCCTACCAGGCTCCCCAGTCCCTGGGATTCTCAAGGCAAGAACACTGGAGTGGGTTGCCATTTCCTTCTCCAATGCATGAAAGTGAAAAGTGAAAGTGAAGTCACTCAGTCATGTCCAACTCTTCGCGACCCCACTGACTGCAGCCCACCAGGCTCCTCCAGCCATAGGATTTTCTAGGCATGAGTACTGGAGTGGGGTGCCATTGCCCTCTCCGATGACAGTGTATTGAAAAGCAGAGACATTATTTTGCTGACAAAACTCCATATAGTCAGAGCTATGGTTTTTCCAGTAGTCATGTATGGATGTGAGAGTTGGACCATAAAGAAGGCTGAGCACCGAAAAAACTGATGCTTTCAAACTTGAAGACAGCAAGAGATCAAACCAGGCAATCCTAAAGGAAATCAACCCTACATATTCTTTGGAAAGACTGATGCTGGAGCTGACACTCCAGTTCTTTGACTACCTGATGTGAAGTGCCAACTCACTGGAAAAGACCCTGATGCTGGGAAAGACTGAAAGCAGGAAGAGAAGGGGATGATATAGGATAAGTTGGTTGGATGGCATTATTGACTCAATGAACATAACTTTGAGCAAGCTCCAGGAGTTGGTGCTGGACAGGGAAGCCTAGCATGCTGCAGTCCATGGGGTTGCAAAGAGTCAGACATGACTAAGCGGCTGAACAACAACAAAATGACTAATGATGTTGAACATTTTTTTAATGCACTATACCAACTCATGTATCTTCTTGGATAAAATTTTGGTTCAAAGTTTGTATCCATATTATGGGTTGATTGTGTTATTGAGTTGTAAAATTTCCTTATAAACTCTGTACGAAAGTTCTTTATCAGAATGTGTTTTGAAAATATTTTTCCTAGTTTGTGGGCTTTTATTTTCTTAAGAGTGTTTTTTGAAGAGTAGAATTCTTTAATTATCATTAAATTGAAGTTGTCTGGTTTTCTTTTCCTCTTGTATTTCATGCTTTTTATATTCTATCTAGAAAATCATTAACCCACCCAGGATCACAAAGTTTCTCTTATGTTTTCTTCTAGAAGTTATTCATAGTTTTGGTTCTTACACTCAAGTCCATGGTTCCTAGTACTGAATTTTTTATATTGTCAAAGTTCATTGCTTCTCTCTCTCTCTCTCTCTCTATATATATATATATATATATATATGTATATATATATATATATATATTTGCATCCACACTGTTGAATAGATTATCCTTTTCCTGTTGAATTATCTTAGTGTCTAAAGTTAACTAACAAGTTAGGTATAACTCTACTTCTGGACTCGTATCTGTTTCATTGATCTGTATGATTGTTCTTATGCCAGTACTTCGAGGGCAATGTCACCCCACTCCAGCACTCTTGCCTGGAAAATCCCATGGATGGAGGAGCCTGGTAGGCTGTAGTCCATGGGGTCGAGAAGAGTCGGACATGACTGAGTGACTTCACTTTCACTTTTCACTCTCATGCATTGGAGAAGGAAATGGCAACCCACTCCAGTGTTCTTGCCGGGAGAATCCCAGGGACAGTGGAGCCAGATGGGCTGCCGTCTATGGGGTCGCACAGAGTCGGACACGACTGAGGCGACTTAGTAGCAGCAATAGTAGCTGCATTGTCTTTAGCAATGGAGCTTTATAAGTATTTAACTTAGGCAGTATAAGTGACCAGACTTTTTCTTCTTTATCCACATTATATGGAGTATTCTAAATATTTGATATTTTCATATAAATTTTTGAATAAACTTGTAAATTCCCATTAAAGTTTTTATTTGAATTTGAGGAATATTGCATTGGATCTCTAGGTCAGTTTGGAAGGAAGCAATGTATTAGCAATATTTAGTATTTCAAACAATGATCTACTTTTATTAACCAGAAATGCTTAGCCATTTTTGTTATACACATATTGCATATGTTTTTTTAATTAATGATAATGTCATATATTTTGTTGCTATCATACATGGTATAGTATTTTTTTAATTATCATTTCCAATTATTCATTTCAACTATATAGAAATTCAACTAATTTTTTACATTGGCTTTGTATCTTATGACTTTCTCACCACTTCTTGTTTTTAGCAGCTTTTGAAAGTAAATGTATACTATATGGATAGTCATGTGAGCTGGGGATGAAGAAAATTTTATATACATATTTCTACTATCAGTATGTTTTTTCCTTTCTTTTTCTTCACTTGCTGAGATTTCCATGACTACCACCAATGTTGACTAAAAGTAGCAAAGACAATTTTTCACAATTAAGTAAAAGCTTCATTTCACTGCAGGTTTTTGTTTGTTTTTTGTCTATGTGTCCTGTCTATTACTGAGTGAGGAGTGTTGAAAATCTTCGACTGTAATTGTAGATATTTCTGTTTTTCCTTCCTCTTCTATGACCTTTTTCTTCATGTACTTTGAATAACTGTCATGAGGTGCTTCAGATCCTGTTTCTAGGATTATTCAGATAGTTGCACCTTTCTGATTTAATTGAATTTTTTCACCCTGTGATTTTTTTGTCTCTGTTAATACCTATTTCTCTTCAGTGTTGCAAAGGATATAGTTTAATCGTTATATTTTAAGCCTATTTTGGTATATTTAAGGCAAATTTTTTAAAGTAGCATATACTTTCAGTTCAGTTCAGTTCAGTCACTCAGTCGTGTCTGACTCTTTGCGACCCCATGAATCGCAGCATGCCAGGCCTCCCTGTCCATCACCATCTCCTGGAGTTCACTCAGACTGATGACCATCGAGTCCGTGATGCCATCCAGCCATCTCATCCTGGGTCGTCCCCTTCTCCTCCTGCCCCCAATCCCTCCTAGCATCAGAGTCTTTTCCAATGAGTCAACTCTTCACTTGAAGTGGTCAAAGTACTGGAGCTTCAGCTTTAGCATCATTCCTTCCAAAGAAATCCTAGGGTTGATTTCCTTTGGAATGGATTGGTTGGATCTCCTTGCAGTCCAAGGGACTCCCAAGAGTCTTCTCCAACACCACAGGTCAAACGCATGAATTCTTCGGCTCTCAGCCTTCTTCACAGTCCAACTCTCACATCCATACATGACCACAGGAAAACCCATAGCCTTGACTAGACAGACCTTAGTCTGCAAAATAATGTCTCTGCTTTTGAATATACTATCTAGGTTGGTCATAACTTTTCTTCCAAGCAGTAAGCGTCTTTATATTTCATGGCTGCAATCACCATCTGCAGTGATTTTGGAGCCCAAAAAAATAAATCTGACACTGTTTCCACTGTTTCCCCATCTATTTCCCATGAAGTGATGGGACCAGATGCCATGATCTTCGTTTTCTGAATGTTGAGCTTTAAGCCAACTTTTTCACTCTCCTCTTTCACTTTCATCAAGAGGCTTTTTAGTTTCTCTTCACTTTCTGCCATAAGGGTGGTGTCATCTGCATATCTGAGGTTACTGATATTTCTCCCAGCAATCTTGATTCCAGCTTGTGTTTCTTCCAGTCCAGCATTTCTTATGATGTACTCTGCATATAAGTTAAATAAGCAGGGTGACAATATACAGCCTTGACGTACTCCTTTTCCTATTTGGAACCAGTCTGTTGTTTTATGTCCAGTTTTAACTGTTGCTTCCTGACCTGCATATAGGTTTCTCAAGAGGCAGGTTAGGTGGTCAGGTATTCCCATGTCTTGAAGAATTTTCCACAGTATATTGTGATCCACACAGTCAAAGGCTTTGGCATAGTCAATAAAGCAGAATTGGCCTTCTTTAAATCTGATTTGGTCACCTCCACCCTTGAATTGAGTGTTTAGACCTTTTACACCAAATGTATTATTGATAGAGTTTGGCTTAAATCTGTTAACTTGTTCTTTCGTGTCTAGTGTACCATCACTTTTTTCCTCTTTTCCTGCCATTTTTGAATTGAGTTATTTTTATAATTTCATTTTGTCTTCACTGTATTCTTATTAACTATCTGTTTTTGCTTCATCTGTCAATTGTTGATCTACATTTCATAATAGGCATTGTTAACTTTTCGTAGTTATTTTATTTTTTGCATGTTGTAAAAATCTTACAACTGTTCTCCCTCCTACCAATTATACTAGTATTGTCATATATTTTACTTTCATGTGTATTATAGACACTACAATATTTTACTGTTCTCTTTGTTCTAGAATGACACGTGTACCCTAATGTTCTTTGCAGCACTATTTACAATAGCTAGGACAGGGAAGAAACCCAGATGTCCATCAACAGATGAATGAATAAAGACACTCTGGTACATATATCCAAGGAAAAAAAAAACTCAGCCAGAAAAATGAACTCATTTGAGTCAGTTATGATGAGGTGGATGAACCTAGAGCTTACTACACAGAGTGAAGTAAGTAAAAAGAGAAAAAAACAAATATTGTATATCAACACATATATCACTACGAACAAAGCTAGTGGAGGTGATGGAATTCCAGTTCAGCTATTTCAAATCCTGAAAGTGCTGCACTCAATATGCCAGCAAATTTGGAAAACTCAGCAGTGGCCAAAGGACTGGAAAAGGTCAGTGTTCATTCCAATCCCAAAGAAAGGCAATGCAAAAGAATACTCAAACTACTGCACAATTGCACTCATCTCACACACTAGCAAAGTAATGCTCAAAATTCTCCAAGCCAGGCTTCAGCAATACGTGAACAATGAATTTCCAGATGTTCAAGCTAGATTTAGAAAAAGCAGAAGAACCAGAGATCAACTTGCCAACATCCGTTGGGTCATTGTAAAAGCAAAAGAATTCCAGAAAACATCTACTTCTGTTTTATTGACTATGCCAAAGCCTTTGACTGTGTGGACCACAACAAACTCTGGAAAATTCTTCAAGAGATGGGAATACCAGACCACCTGACCTTCCTCTTGAGAAATCTGTATGCAGGTTAGGAAGCAACCGTTAGAGCTGGACATGAAACAAGAGACTGGTTCCAAATAGGGAAAAGAGTAAGTCAAGGCTGTATATTGTTACCCTGCATATTTAACTTATATGCAGAGTACATCATGAGTAACGCTGGACTGGATGAAGCACAAGCTGGAATCAAGATTGCCAGGAGAAATATCAACAACCTCAGATATGCAGATGACACCACCCTTATGGCAGAAAGCTAAGAAAAACTAAAGAGCCTCTTGATGAAGGTGAAAGAGGAGAGTGAAAAAGTTGGCTTAAAACTCAATATTAAGAAAACTAAGATCATGGCATCTGGTCCCATCACTTCATGGGAAATAGATGGTGAAACAGTGGAAACAGTGACAGACTTTATTTTGGGGGGCTCCAAAATCACTGTAGATGGTGACTGTAGCCATGAAACTAAAAGATGCTTGCTCCTTGGAAGAAAAGTTATGACCAACATATACAACATATTAAAAAGCAGAGACATTACTTTGCCAACAAAGGTCCATCTAGTCAAAGCTATGGTTTTTCCAGTAGTCATGTATGGATGTGAGAGTTGCACTATAAAGAAAGCTGAGCTCAGAGGGATTGATGCTTTTGAACTGTGGTGTTGGAGAAGATGCTTGTGAGTCCCTTCGACTGCAAGGAGATCCAACAAATCCATCCTAAAGGAAATGTGTCCTGAATATTCATTGTAAGGCTTGATGCTGAAGCTAAAACTCCAATACTTTGGTCACCTGATGTGAAGAACTGACTCATTGGAAAAGCCTCTGATGCTGGGAAAGATTGAAGGCGAGAGGAGAAGGGGATGACAGAGGATGAGATGGTTGGATGGCATCACCGACTCAATGGACATGAGTTTGAGTAAACTCCGGGAGTTAGTGATGGACAGGGAGGCCTGGCCTGCTGCAGTCCATAGGGTCGCAAAATATCAGACATGACTGAGCGCCTGAACTGAACTGAACTGAACATATATATATGGAATCTAGAAAGATGATGCTGATGAACCTATTTGCAGGGCAGCAGTGGAGATGGAGACATAGAGAACAGTTTTATAGACAGTAGGTGGAAGAAGAGGGTGGGACAAATGGAGAGAGTAGTATGGAAACCTATACTCAACGTTATATAAAATACATAGGCAGTGGGAATTTGCTCTATGACTCAGGGAACTCAAACCAGAGCTTTCCCCACCTACAGGGGTGCGAAATGGTGGGAGGGAGGAGGGATATTCTAGAGGGAGAGAATATAAGTATATCTATGGCTAATTCATGTTGATGTATAGCAGTAACTGAAGCATATTGCAAAGCAATTATCTTTAATCAATCTAAAAAAATTTTAAAAAGAGAGAATGGAATATTTTTATTTGTTGTTGTTTGTCACCAAGTCGTGTCTAACTGTGCACAATCCAATGTACTGCAGCACGCCAGGCTTCTTAGTCCCTTCACCATCTAGTGGAGTTTGCCTGAGTTCACGTACAATGAATCGGTGATGCCATCCAATGATCCTCTGTCACCCTCTTCTCCTTCTGCCTTAATCCTCCCAGCATCAGGGTCCTTTCCAATGAGTCAACTCTTTCCATCAGATGGCCAAAGTATTGGAGCTTCAGCATCAGTCCTTCCAAAGACTATTTGTGGTTGATTTTCTTTAAGATTGACTGGTTTGATCTCTTTGCTTTCCAGGGAACTCTCAGGAGTCTTTTCCAGGGAACTCTCAGGATTCTTCTCCAGCACCACAGTTTGAAAGCATCAGTTCTTCAGCACTCTGCCTTTTTTATTGTCCAGTTCTCACATCCTTACATGACCACTGGGAAGACCACAGCACTGACTATATGGATCTTTGTTGGCAAAGTGAGGTCTTTGCTTTTTAATACACTGTCTAGGTTTGTCATAGCTTTCCTGCCAAGAAGCAATATTTTTCTAATTTCAAGGCTGCAGTCACCATCCACAGTGACTTTAGGGCCCAAGAAGAGGAAATCTGTCACTGCTTCCAACTTTTCCCCTCCTATTTGCCATAAAGTTATGGGACCATATGCCATGATCTTAGTTTTTTGAATATTGAGTTTTAAGCTGGTTTCTTGACTCTCCTCCTTCACCCTCTTCAAGGGGCTCTTTAGTTCCCCTTCACTTTCTGCCATTAAAGTGGTATCATCCGCATATCTGGTTTTGTTGATATTTCTCCCAGCAATCTTGATTCCAGCTTGTAACTCATTCAGCCTGGCATTTCACATGTGGTGCTTTGCGTAAGTTAAATAAACTGGGTGATGGTAAACAGTCTTGTTGTACTCCTTTCTCAATTCTGAACCAGTCAGTTGTTCTATACAGTTGTTCTATACAACTGCTGCAACTTGTCTTGCATACAGGTTTCTCAGGAGACAGGTAAGATGGTCTGGTATTCGCATCTCTTTCAGAGTTTCTCACAGCTTGGCATGATCCACATTGTCAAAGGCTTTAGTGCTCTCAGTGAAACAGGTAGATGTTTCTAGAAATAGTTCTAACGTAGAGGTAGTTCTCAGTTCATGTTGTTTATAGCATCGGATTTTACTTTCACCACCAGACACATCCACAACTGAACGTCATTTCTGCTTTGGCCCAACCACATTAGAGTTGTCCTCCACTCTTCCCCAGTAGCATATTGCACACTTTCTGACCTGGGCGGCTCATCTTTCAGTGTCATAACTTTTTGCCTTTTATGTTTACTCAAAATTTTACCCTTACTTTCTCTATGATCCAATGAATGTTGTCAATTTAATCTCTGGTCCCTCTGCCTTTTCTAAACCCAGCTTGAATATCTGGAAGTTCTCGGTTCATGTAATGCTGAAGCCTAGCTTTGAGGATTTTGAGCATAACCTTAATAGCATGTGGAGAAGGAAATGGCAACCCACTCCAGTATTCTTGCCTGGAGAATCCCGTGGACAGAGGAGCCTGGTGGGCTGCTGTCCATGGGGTCGCACAGAGTCGGACACAACTGAAGCGACTTAGCAGCAGCAACGGCTTACTAACATGGGAGATGAATGCTATGGTCTGGTGGTTTGAATGTTCTTTAGTACTTCCCTTATGGAGAATGGGGAGGAGGACTGACCTTTTCCAGTCTTGTGGCCACAGCTGGGCTTTCCAAATTTGCTGACATATTGAGTGCAGCACTTTAATAGCATCATCTTTTAGGATTTTAAATAGCTCTGCTGAAATTCCATCACCTCCACCAGCTTTATTGGCAGCAATGCTTCCTAGGGCCCACTTGACTTCACACTCCAGAATGTCTGGCTCTGAGCGAGAAATAACACCACTGTGATTATCTAAGTTATCAAGATCTTTTTTGTATAGTTCTGTGTGTTCCTTCCATCTCTTCTTGATCTCCTCTGCTTCTATTATACCTTTACAGTTTCTGTCCTCTATTGTTTCCATCTTTGCATGGAATGTTCCTTTGATAGTTCCAATTATCTTGACGCGATCTCTGTCTTACCCACTCTGTTGTTCCCCTTTACTTCTTTGTATTGTTCATTGAAGAAGGTCTTCTTGCCCCTCCATGCCATTCTCCGGAACTCTGCATTTAGTTTGCAGTGCCTTTCCCTTTCTCCCTTGCTTTTTGCTTCTCTTCTTTCCTCAGTTATTTGTAAGGCCTCCTCAGACAACCACTTTGCCTTCTTGCATTACTTTTTCTTTGGGATGGTTTTGTTAGCTGCCTCCTGCGCAATATTACAGAACTCAGTCCATAGTTCTTCAGGCACTCTGTCTACTAGATCTAATTCCCTGAATCTATTCATCACCTCCACTGTATGTTCATAGAGGATTTGATTTAAATCATACCTGCCTGGCCTAGTGGTTTTCCCCACTTTCTTTAGTTTAAGCCTGCATTTTGGTATGAGGACCTGGTAATCTGAGCCACAATCAGCTCCAGGTCTTGTTTCTTCTGACTGTGTACAGCTTCTCCATCTTCTGCTACAATGAATGTAATCAACCTGATTTCAGTATCGACCATTTGGCGATGTCCTTGTACAAAGTCGTCTCTTGTGTTGGTGAAAAAGGGTGTTTGCTATAACTAGTGCATTCTCTTGGCAGGATTCTGTTAGCCTTTGCCCTGCTTCAGTTTGTTTTTCAAGGCCAAACTTGCCTGTTATTCCAGGTATTTCTTGACTTCCTACTTTTGCATTCCAATACCCTGTGATGAACAGGACTTTTTTTTCTTTTTTTGTATTAGTTCAGGAGGTCTTCTAGGTCTTCACAGAACTGATCAACTTTGGCTCCTTTGGCATTGGTGGCTGGGGCCTACACGTGGATTACCGTGATGTTTAATGGTTTGCCTTCAAAATGAGCCAAAATCATTCTGTCATTTTTAAGATTATACCAGAGTATTGCATTTTGGACTCTTTTGCTGAGAGTAGTGAGAGCTACTCCATTTCTTCTATGGGATTCTTGCCCACAGTAGTGGATATAATGGTTATCTGAATTAAATTCTCCCATTCCAGCCCATTTTAGTTCACTGATTTCTAAGATGTTGATGTTCACTCTTGCCATCTCCTGCTTAACCAAGTCTAACTTGCCTTGATTCATGGACCTATCATTCCAGGTTCTTATGCAATACAGTTGTTTATAGCATAGGATTTTACTTTCACCACCAGACGCGTCCAGAACAGAATGTCATTTCTGCTTTGGCCCAGCCACATTAAAGTTGTCCTCCACTCTTCCCCAGTAGCATATTGGACACTTTCTGACCTGAGTGACTCATCTTTCAGTGTCGTAATTTTTGCCTTTTATGTTTACTCATGTTTTTACCATTTTTGTGCTAATTCATCTCTCTGTGTAGACAGATTTCCAACCAGCTTATAGTCTTTCTGACTGCAAAACTTACTTTAATCTTCCCTCTAGTACAGGTGTGTTGGTGATAAATTCTCTCAGTGTTAGTTTTCAGTCTGAAAATTATTTGTTTTGCTTTTATTTTTTAAAGAGAATGTTGTTGGTTACAACAGCTGACAAATTGTTTTGTTTTCTTCACCCAGTGAGCATGTCATTTCATTTTTTGGCTTATTTTATTATAAGAGGTCTACTGTCATTGTCAGCTTTTTTCTTCTGCACATTTTCCTTTTTTCCCTGGCTGCTTCAAGATTTTTTTTTTAACTTTTGGTTTTTAACAATGTTGATATAATGTACCTAGGTGTATTTAGCCCTTACTTAGTTCCTTAAGACTTTTGAAAATATTATGTGTTGATAAAGGGCATCAGAATATGCTATTTCAAATTATGCTGCTTGGTATATTAATTAATCTGGGGTTGTAGACACTTAAAAGACGTAAAATTCAAGGAGAGGCTTTCTCTGAATTCCCTTTATCTACCTAAAGACAAATCCACCAAAAGGAACTCCATTGCCAAAGGTATCCTCCCTGAGATTTTCATCAACCAGGGAAATTGACTCATCAATGAGAGGAGATTAGAAGTTGGCACAGTTCAGTCAGTGGCTCAGTCGTGTCCAACTCTTTGTGACCCGGTGCAGCATGCCAGGATTCCCTGTCCTTCACCAACTCCCAGAGCTTGTTCAAACTCATGTCCATCGAGTCAGTGATGCCATCCAACCATCTCATCCTCTGTCATCTCCTTCTCCTGCCTTCAATCTTCTGAGCATCAGGGTCTTTTCTAATGAGTCAGCTCTCTGCATCAGGTTGCCAAAGTACTGGAATTTCAGCTTTAGCGTCACCCAGATAAACTTTGTCATGAATACTTCTTGTTTATTCTTCTAAGGACCCATTCATCTTCCCTAAAAATTGCTTACTCTTTCCTACAAGGCTTATATCCCTCTTCCTTTTCCGTATTAAAATGGTACTTAACCCTAAATGCTAAAGCCACCTCTTTGAATTACTCAGTTTTCCTGGGTGCCACCCATGCATATGTGAGATATTAATGTTAATAAATGTCTGTTTATTTATCCCTTGTTAATCTGTCTTTTATTATAAGAGCCTTTAAAAACTCAGAATGTAAGAAGGATAATTATTTTTCCTCTCTTACATTGGCTTCTATCAATCTTGAAGAATTCTTGGCCAGTAGCTCTATATATATATTTCCTGGTATTTCATGGCAACTCATAGTGTCCCACATATGTCCCAAATGTCTTGATAGACATCTATTTCCTTAATATTAAATATGCTTCATGTCCAAAAACTACTGTGTTAAATGTTTTAATTTGCCTGTGGGCATTTCCATGATAAACTGATAATTCAGATACTATTAAAGTCTAGGAGGAAAAAAACAGAATTTCACATCTTCTTTGTCTTTGAGAGCTGAAATAACTATCTTTGGCATTTTCTGTAAAGGAGAGTATGATGTCTTGAGATTTGCAAAAGTTTCCTGATTATAGACAGTGGCACAATGAATGTCCAAATTAGATTGCTGCCAAATATGAAAAACAAAACAAGACAAAAAAAATCGAAGGCAGGGTTTTGAGAGTTTAATGAACAAAGTGTCCATTAATTTAGGCCGCCTGGAAAACACTTCTATGTTTGGGTCATAAGTCAAAGATATTTCTGTTCTGCAGTTTTTAACCAGGTTATTTGTAATTCGGACCATCAACTTTAGACAAGATAATCTCAAGCTATCATTTAATTTTTTGATAGTGAACTTTCCAAATGGTCCTGTGGATATATGTTGTTTGCATACTCAGTCTCTAAGTCTTCTGACTCTTTGCAGCCCCATGGACTATAGCTTGCTAGGCTCCTCTGTCCATGGCATTTTCCAGGCAAGGATATAGGAGTGGGTTGCCCTTTGCTCCTTCAGGGGATCTTCCCAACCCAGAGATCAAACCCACGTCTCCTGCATTGGCAGGCAGGTTCTTTAACACTGAACTACTTGGGAAGCCCTGGTTATACATTAGTATTCATTAAACTGCATTTTCTCCTCCTTTCTTTCTTTCTTTCTTTCATTTTGTCATTTGTAAATTCTTGCAAAATCAAGGTTTTCACATTTTTACACAAGAGAGCACTATATTTAAACTTTCAGTTCAGTTCAGTTGCTCAGGCAGGTCCAACTCTTTGCAAACCCATGGACTGTAGCACGCCAGGCCTCCCTGTCCTTTGCCATTTTCTGGAGCTTGTCCAAGCTCAAACGTGTCCATTGAGTCGGTGATGCCATCCAACCATCTCATTCTTTGTTGTCCCCTTCTCTTCTTGCCGTCAATCTTTCCCAGCATCAGGATCTTTTCAAATGAGTCAGTTCTTCACATCAGGTGGCCAAAATACTAGAGTTTCAGCTTCCACATCAGTCCTTCCAATGGATATTTAGGACTGATCTCCTTTAGGATGGACTGGCTGGATCTCCTCGCAATCCAAGGGACTCACAAGAGTCTTCTCCAACACCACAGTTCAAAAGTATCAATTCTGTGCTCAGCTTTCTTCACAGTCCAACTCTCACATCCATACATGACCACTGGAAAACCATAGCTTTGACTAGATGGACTTTTGTTGGCAAAGTAATGTCTCTGCTTTTTAAATGCTGTCTAGGTCATAACTTTCCTTCCAAGGAGTAAGCGTCCTTTAATTTCATGGCTGCAATCACCATCTGTAGTGATTTTGGGGCCCAGAATAAAGTGTCTCACTGTTTTATTGTTTCTCCATCTATTTGCCATCAATTGATAGGGCTGAATGTCATGATCTTAGTTTACTGAATGTTGAGTTTTAAGCCAGTTTTTTCACTTTTTTCTTTCACTTTCATCAAGAGGTTCTTGATATTCATTACATATGTAAGATATTCATTACATATGTAAGAGATTTATCACATAGCTATTAAAATCAAAAGGTTGCTTTGAAACTACCAAGAAATTTTTTCACCTATCATATATTTTTAGGAGGAATTGTCTAGCATATGAACTGACGTTCTTGATGAATAATCCTCTATCTGGTTATTCTTACTTCTTCTTTCTTTTGCTCCTCTCTCAACTTAAAACATGCACAACATGAGAGTTGGAAGGTAAGTTTTGTTTGGAGCAATATGAGGACTGTACCAGGGGAGATAGCACCTCAGATAGCTCTGAGAAACTGTTCCAAGGCGGGAGGGGGAAAGGACAGTATATATGTGATTTTGGTAAAAGGGGAGTACATGCAATCAAGCAGGTTTATTTTTTAGAAAGCTTCTGCTGGTCTCATAAAGTTTCTGATAGTCATGAGAAATAGTCGTCACCATGAAGGATTTGCATGCTTTTCTAGATATGAGGTGAATTGGGCTCATAAAATCAGATCCTAAGAACACCTAACCATCTGAGAACCAGTCTTGACAGTTTTGCCAGAGCACAGAGTGCTTCATTTCTGCTCTCCGTCCTGAACTCTTTCGGGGAGTGTTAGAGGTCCACAGTTTGCAGCAGCACATGATTTAATCCTTGTAGAGATAGACGGCAAGTGCCAGTTTGTGGTTGACATCACTGATTTTAAAACTTTGTCTGGAATGCTCTCAGTAATTAGCTTGAATGTTCTAAATGCCACAGTACCTCTGCAGCAAGACACATGATCTTAAAACTTCAAATCTTATAGTTTATATTATAGCATATAATATATATATATACATGTGCAATATAATCTTATAGCCTATTATATTATCTGACTACAGATAGACTGTCACTTGGCATACCCCATACACCTAACATGAGAGGGCTATCTGTTGCCCATTAGTTGTTGGGAACAAAAATTTTGTCTCAAGAAACCTAGGGAAAATAAAGTGTCCAACATTTACTAGCACAGAAAGTTGTTTTTATAGTATGTCTTGGAACATTCCTGCACCCTCTCTTCCCCTTACCTCTGCCCCTAAATCATAATTCAGAGTCTCAGAAGTCCATGTTCCCTTCATCATGTACAATAGATTTGGAAAATTGCATTTAAGGATGGTTCTTTATTGACATATATTGACACTGAAGACTGTAAAAGCTGATTAGACAAATAATATGACAAGCAGATTACTGACAGATCATTATTACTTTTTCTTACTGCCTAATGAACATTAGTATTACTTACTATGCTCTGAAGTCAACAATGACAATATCAGCAAATTCAGAAAGGAAATGGAAATTCGAGACTTTTTTTAAAACCATCTCAAGCCATTTAGGTAAAGACAGTCAGTGTATTTCCACAAACAAAAGGAAAATATGCCCTTTGCTTATTTTCACCCTTAGGATTTCTCTCACAAAGACTTTCTCATCTGGAATGTCTTCTTTTCTCACCTCTATCAATTCAAACTTGACCTTTGCTTTGAGGCTCAGCTGGAACACCACTCCTCTAACAGAACCTTCATCAATCTTTTATTCCTCGGGACATCTTAAGCAATTATAGAATTTAATACTTGGCACTTATATTCTGTTATGTATTTTCCAACATTGTTTAATAAATTTAATTTTTTCCTCAACTGAAGAGAGAAGGGTGTCCCCCACAGTCCCTGTAACTGTGTAAAGTATATACTTGGTGATTCATCTTTGATTGGCTCTATATATTCTAGTGCAGCAGTCTCCAACCTTTTTGGCACCAGGGACCAATTTTGCGGAAGGCAATTTTCCACGGACGGGGAGGGGGGCGGTTTCAGGATGATTCACTGTATTGCTTTCATTGTGTATTTTATTTCTACAATTATTACATCAGCTCCACCTTAGATCATCAGGCATTTGATTCTAGAGGTTGGGGGCCCCTGTTCTACTGAATGCTAAAGAAACATTTAATTATATTGCTTTTCTTGTGTGTAAATCCATTTCCTATTTCCAATTTTATTCATAGATAAAAATCATCTGACCCAAAAATCTATTATTCATTATATGTTCATATATAGCTTGCATAGATGTATATTTAATCTGTTGTCTTCTTAATTTTTCTTTTATTTATTATGGTCAATACAGCATAAATTTATAGAGAATTGGTAATTTCAACTCAAATTCTTTAATATCTTATTTTTAGATTAGATGCCTAAACAATTAAGCTCTCACTACTTAAAGAATCAAGAAAAATACCCTTAATTTTATATATATATAAAAGAAAAGGCCTAATACGTAATAGCTAGCTTCAGGAAAATTAAAGTTGTGGTGAAAGAAAAGAAAGTGAAAGTCACCCAGTCATGTCTGACTCTTTGCGACCCCATGGATTGTAGCCTGACAGGCTCCTCTGTCCGTGGAATTCACCAGGCAAGAATACTGGAGTGGGTAGTCATTCCCTTCTCAAGGGGATCTTCCCAATGCACAGAATGAACCCAGATCTCCCATATTGCAGGCGGATTCTTTACCATCTAAGCCACCAGGGAAGCCCCCAACTTTCCCAGAAGGGTTTCCCAGGTTAGGAAATTTGTGGTGCAACACATCATATTATTCATTTATTTGCATTTTTCTTTTATCAACAAGCTATTTGGCATCATGTAGACAACACTAAGGTGTGTATGACACGAAAGCATTTAACTTAACGGTCAACTAATATATGGGAATGAAAATCAAAATAATTTCTTTTCTATATTTGATGGTATTTGACATTTTAAATGGAAACAGTCATATTAATTTATAGTTTTAAAGATTATATCATGGTCCCTCAAATTCAGACTAACAAAGGATGGGGAAGAACATTAATATTATTTTATGTCTTCCATGAGGCCCCTTGCTACTCTCTTAAAACTATGAGGACTCCTGGCTTAAGGCAGAGATGTTTACCACTGTCACAGCTAGTGGGAATTTGCTGAAGAGAAGAGGGAAATGCTTTATTGATCTCAAACAGAAATTGTCTCAAGAAGCTTCTATCTTTACAAATAAAAGCTCAGCTGAAACCCAGGATGATACTGAAAGCATGATAAATTGATTCAAAGGAGGAAACAGACAATTTTTTGATCAGAAAATGCCAACATTCAGCGGTTTTCCTTTGTGTAAAAGCACAGAAAGTAATATTAAACTAAGTGGTCATAAATATGTCTTGCCATATTCTAATTACACCATAATTTTTCTTGCATTTGATAATAATTCAGATTCTGACAGTATTATTTGAGGTGTGAAAACATTAAATTATAAATTCTAACACCTATTTTCCCAAAAAAAGGTACTAGGCTAGAACCAATGTCTAATGCTAAGAGGAAATAAATCTTAGAGCCAGAAGACCTGGACTCAAGTCTCTGCTACCTCATTAACCAGTTTTCCTCTGTCATTAACTAGCTATGTCACCTTGGGCTGCTTTAACTTTCTGAGCCTATTTCTGTCATCTCTCACTCTCTCTCATCTATAAAATGCAATTATCAATGTCTACTTTACCCTTCTGTGGTAAGATTAAATTAAATAAGAGATAGAAGCAGTCTTTGTAAATCATAAAATGCCAAAATGATAAAAATCAGCAGCCCAGATCCCTGACTTCTCTGTTATTGTTATTCAGATTATGGGAAAACAAATGGGTTATAGAGTTATCACACCCTTTCATTTGCTCAGAATGAAAGTGAAAGTGTTAGTTGCTCAATCATGTCCCACTCTTTGCTACTCCATGGACTGTAGCCCACCAGGCTCCACTGTCCATGGAATTCTCCAGGCAAGAATACTGGAGTGGGTAGCTATTCTCTTCTCCAGCGATCTTTCCAACCCAGGGATCAAACCTGGGTCTCCTGCATTACAGACTGATTCTTTACCATCTGAGCCATGAGGAGAGCCCCATAGTCACAATAATTTAATCACTGTCCTTTAACAGTATGGATGTTTAAAGTCCCACCCTCTTCTGAATATTCAGTATCAAGTTGCACAAAGCATCTGCATGATTGACTTATCTATTTCCTTTTGAATGTTAGTGATGGACAGAATCTATATTGATGTATTTGCATTTGGTCAATCAAAAGAAAAGCCTAAAAAAATCACAAAAATATAAAGGATGCCTTGCAAAGATGGCAATCATATTAACAACTAAATAAATGCATAAACCTACTCCAGAGTCATTCAATATGTAATGGTAGAAAAGATTGTCAAATTCATACAACCCTAAGATCTGTAAGAGAACTTGGAAATTCTCTACCTCATTACATCATGAGAAAATCCTCTCTAACATTTTGCAGCAAACCCGGTCCTTTTCATTATATCCCAGCAGTCAAGAGTTTTCTTCTCCACTCTATAGCTACATTTTGCCTGAGTTCGTAGTCATTTCTTAAATGACATGATAGTTTTTCTACATTTCTTGTTTGTTTGTTTTTCTGGGAAGTATCACAAATTATTACATCAGTTCCTGGTTAGAGATCTCAGAGAACTTAGAGATCTCAGAGAATTTAGGAGTGGAAGGACTGAGTGGCAATGAAAACAACCTTTTTACCTACTTTTAAGATGAACTTTACTAAATATTTTAAAAAGTTATTCCAATGAATATTTACACTATCCGAAATAAAATACTTTGGCCACCTGATGTGAAGAGCTGACTATTTTGAAAAGACCCTGATGCTTGGAAAGATTGAAGGCAGGAGGAGAAGGGGATGACAGAGGATGAGATGGTTGGATGGCATCACCAACTCGATGGACTTGAGTCTGAGTAAGTTCCAGGAGTTGGTGATGGACAGGGAGGCCTGGTGTGATGCAGTCCATGGGTTGCCAAGAGTTGGACATGACTGAGTGACTGAATTGAACTGAAATAAAATATATTTCATTTCTGTTTGTCAATATTTCTGTCTCTACACAATTTTTTTAATTAAATGGGCTTTTGTTTCAGTAGATCTGGTAGTTTTACTATGCTGAAAGTGAAGTCACTCAGTCGTGTCCGACTCTTTGTGACCCTGTGGACTGTAGCCCACCAGGCTCCTCCGCCCATGGGATTCTCCAGGCAAGAATACTGGAGTGGGTTGCCATTTCCTTCTCCAGGGGATCTTCCCGACCCAGGGATCAAACCCAGGTCTCCCGCATTGCAGGGAGATGCTTTAACCTCTGAGCCACCAGAGAAGCTGCTTTGCTATGCTAGATATTTTCAAATCTGTTTAATAAGGTTATGATAAGTATACCTAGGATTGTTTTACACATAAAATTAATGCATATATAACATTAATTTTAAGTTCAGAAATTAATTTTTAAAAATAATGCATTTTCAGTAATAAGCTATAGCATTATTCAGAAGTTCTAAACATCACTGTTAAGAACAGACCCCTATTTTTTGCCTTTTTCTCCAATGTAATCAGACTTCACCAAAATGATGTATGTGTGTATGTATGTGCGCTCAGTTCAGTTCAGTCGCTCAGTCATGTCCGCCTCTTTGCGACCCCCTGGACTGCAGCACACCAGGCCTCTCTGTCCATCACCAATGCCCAGAGTTTCCTCAAACTCATGTCCATTGAGTCGGTGAGGCCCTCCAACCATCTCACCCTCTATGTGTGTGCTCAGCGATGTCCAACTCTTTGTGACTACATGGACTGTAGCCTGCCAGTCTCTTCTGTCCATGGAATTTTTCCAGGCAAGAATGCTGGAGTGGGTTGCTATTTCCTCCTCCAGGAATGTATTTCCACTTATAGACAGAAATTTTAAAGCATTTGTTTTGTCAGGAACTGGATAAAGAACAAGAGAAATTGAAAAGAAAAAAATTCAAGAAAATTTGAAACTATATTTTAACTCATATTCTCCAGGCCTCAGAAGTCTGTGACTTCAAAGTAAAGTAGCACTTGCTTTTTTTCACAACTGATTTATCTTGGTGCAGGCTCTCATCGTGTGTGACTTAGTGTTGTTGCTGTTCTGTTGCTAAGTCCTATTTGACTTGGAGATACTAGTCTTTTACTTAGATGTCCTTCTCCCAGGTGCCTCTGGGAATCCTGAGAACATATGTTATGTTCTCAAAACACAGGCTCCAAGAATCTTTTCTGGTACTCAGCAGTTACTTGGACCCTGCTCCCCGACTCTGGACCCTGTTCCCCAGTTTTGAGTTGAACTTCAATTCATATGTGTCTCTGGAGGGATTCCCCCTCTTCAACTTCACCTCAAGCATAGTGGCAAACTCATCTCTCAGCTCTCTGAAGCACAACAGGACTACACAATATTTAATAAGACTATTCCCCAAAGAAACAAGATAAGGGATCTACAATACAAAAAAGGTTTGGTTATGGTTGTTGGTTTTTTTTTTTCAAGCTGGACTTTATTTTTTTTATTTTTATTTTTTTTAATGTTAAAATCTTTAATTCTTACATGCATTCCCAAACATGAACCCCCCTCCCACCTTCCTCCCCATAACATCTCTCTGGGTCATCCCCATGCACCAGCCCCAAGCATGCTGTATCCTGCATCAGACATAGACTGGTGATTCAATTCTTACATGATAGTATACATGTTAGAATGCCATTCTCCCAAATCATCCCACCCTCTCCCTCTCCCTCTGAGTCCAAAAGTCCGTTATACACATCTGTGTCTTTTTTCCTGTCTTGCATACAGGGTCGTCCTTGCCATCTCTCTAAATTCCATATATATGTGTTAGTATACTGTATTGGTGTTTTTCTTTCTGGCTTACTTCACTCTGTATAATCGGCTCCAGTTTCATCCATCTCATCAGAACTGATTCAAATGAATTCTTTTTAATGGCTGAGTAATACTCCATTGTGTATATGTACCACAGCTTTCTTATCCATTCATCTGCTGATGGACATCTAGGTTGTTTCCATGTCCTGGCTATTATAAACAGTGCTGCGATGAACATTGGGGTCCATGTGTCTCTTTCAATTCTGGTTTCCTCGGTGTGTATGCCCAGAAGTGGGATTGCTGGGTCATACGGTAGTTCTATTTGCAATTTTTTAAGAAATCTCCACACAGTTCTCCATAGTGGCTGTACTAGTTTGCATTCCCACCAACAGTGTAGGAGGATTCCCTTTTCTCCACACCCTCTCCAGCATTTATTGCTTGCAGATTTTTGCATCACAGACATTCTGACTGGTGTGAAGTGGTACCTCATTGTGGTTTTGATTTGCATTTCTCTAATAATGAGTGATGTTGGGCATCTTTTCATGTGTTTGTTAGCCATCCGTATGTCTTCTTTGGAGAAATGTCTATTTAGTTCTTTGGCCCATTTTTTGATTGGGTCGTTTATTTTTCTGGAATTGAGCTGCAGAAGTTGCTTGTATATTTTTGAGATTAGTTGTTTGTCAGTTGCTTCATTTGCTATTATTTTCTCCCATTCAGAAGGCTGTCTTTTCACCTTGCTTATATTTTCCTTTGTTGTGCAGAAGCTTTTAAGTTTAATTAGGTCCCATTTGTTTATTTTTGCTTTTATTTCCAGAATTCTGGGAGGTGGATCATAGAGGATCCTGCTGTGATTTATGTCTGAGAGTGTTTTGCCTATGTTCTCCTCTAGGAGTTTTATAGTTTCTGGTCTTACATTTAGATCTTTAATCCATTTTGAGTTTATTTTTGTGTGGGGTGTTAGAAAGTGATCTAGTTTCATTCTTTTACAAGTGGTTGACCAGTTTTCCCAGCACCACTTGTTAAAGAGATTGTCTTTACTCCATTGTATATTCTTGCCTCCTTTGTCAAAGATAAGGTGTCCATAGGTGTGTGGATTTATCTCTGGGATTTCTATTTTGTTCCATTGATCTATATGTCTGTCTTTGTGCCAGTACCATACTGTTTTGATGACTGTGGCTTTGTAGTAGAGCCTGAAGTCAGGCAAGTTGATTCCTCCAGTTCCATTCTTCTTTCTCAAGATTGCTTTGGCAATTCGAGGTTTTTTGTATTTCCATACAAATCTTGAAATTATTTGTTCTAGTTCTGTGAAAAATGTGGCTGGTAGCTTGACAGGGATTGCATTGAATTTGTAAATTGCTTTGGGTAGTATACTCATTTTCACTATATTGATTCTTCTGATCCGTGAACATGGTATATTTCTCCATCTATTAGTGTCCTCTTTGATTTCTTTCATCAGTGTTTTATAGTTTTCTATATATAGGTCTTTAGTTTCTTTAGGTAGATATATTCCTAAGTATTTTATTCTTTTCGTTGCAATGGTGAATGGAATTGTTTCCTTAATTTCTTTTTCTACTTTCTCATTATTCGTGTATAGGAATGCAAGGGATTTCTGTGTGTTGATTTTATATCCTGCAACTTTACTATATTCATTGATTAGCTCTAGTAATTTTCTGGTGGAGTCTTTAGGGTTTTCCATGTAGAGATTCATGTCATCTGCAAACAGTGAGAGTTTTACTTCTTCTTTTCCAATTTGGATTCCTTTTATTTCTTTTTCTGCTCTAATTGCTGTGGCCAAAACTTCCAGAACTATGTTGAATAGTAGCGGTGAAAGTGGACACCCTTGTCTTGTTCCTGACTTTAGGGGAAATGCTTTCAGTTTTTCACCATTGAGGATAATGTTTGCTGTGGGCTTGTCATATATAGCTTTTATTATGTTGAGGTATGTTCCTTCTATTCCTGCTTTCTGGAGAGTTTTTATCATAAATGGATGTTGAATTTTGTCAAAGGCCTTCTCTGCATCTATTGAGATAATCATATGGTTTTCATTTTTCAATTTGTTAATGTGGTGGATTACATTGATTGATTTGTGGATATTGAAGAATCCTTGCATCCCTGGGATAAAGCCCACTTGGTCATGGTGTATGATCTTTTTAATGTGTTGTTGGATTCTGATTGCTAGAATTTTGTTGAGGATTTTTGCATCTATGTTCATCAGTGATATTGGCCTGTAGTTTTCTTTTTTTGTGACATCTTTGTCAGGTTTTGGTATTAGGGTGATGGTGGCCTCATAGAATGAGTTTGGAAGTTTACCTTCCTCTGCAATTTTCTTGAAGAGTTTGAGGAGGATAGGTGTTAGCTCTTCTCGAAATTTTTGGTAGATTTCAGCTGTGAAGCCGTCTGGACCTGGGCTTTTGTTTGCTGGAAGATTTCTGATTACCATTTCAATTTCCGTGCTTGTGATGGGTCTGTTAAGATTTTCTATTTCTTCCTGGTTCAGTTTTGGAAAATTGTACTTTTCTAAGAATTTGTCCATTTCTTCCACGTTGTCCATTTTATTGGCATACAACTGCTGATAGTAGTCTCTTATGATCCTTTGTATTTCTGTGTTGTCTGTTGTGATCTCTCCATTTTCATTTCTAATTTTATTGATTTGATTTTTCTCTCTTTGCTTCTTGATGAGTCTGGCTAATGGTTTGTCCATTTTATTTATCCTTTCAAAGAACCAGCTTTTGGCTTTGTTGATTTTTGCTATCGTCTCTTTTGTTTCTTTTGCATTTATTTCTGCCCTAATTTTTAAGATTTCTTTCCTTCTACTAACTCTGGGGTTCTCCAGTTCTTCCTTTTCTAGTTGCTTTAGTTGCAGAGTTAGGTTATTTATTTGACTTTTTTCTTGTTTCTTGAGGTATGCCTGTATTGCTATGAACTTTCCTCTTAGCACTGCTTTTATAGTGTCCCACAGGTTTGGGGTTGTTGTGTTTTCATTTTCATTAGTTTCTATGCATATTTTGATTTCTTCTGTGATTTGTTGGTTATTCAGAAGTGTGTTGTTCAACCTCCATATGTTGGAATTTTTAATAGTTTTTCTCCTGTAATTGAGATCTAATCTTAATGCATTATGGTCAGAAAAGATGCTTGGAATGATTTCGATTTTTTTGAATTTATCAAGTTTAGATTTATGGCCCAGGATGTGATCTATCCTGGAGAAGGTTCCATGAGCACTTGAAAAAAAGGTGAAATTCATTGTTTTGGGGTGAAATGTCCTATAGATATCAATTAGGTCTAACTGATCTAATGTATCATTTAAAGTTTGTGTTTCTTTGTTAATTTTCTGTTTAGTTGATCTGTCCATAGGTGTAAGTGGGGTATTAAAGTCTCCCACTATTATTGTGTTATTGTTGATTTCCCCTTTCATACTTGTCAGCATTTGTCTTACATATTGCAGTGCTCCTATATTGGGGGCATATATATTTATAATTGTTATATCTTCTTCTTGGATTGTTCCTTTGATCATTATGTAGTGGCCTTCTTTGTCTCTTTTCACAGCCTTTGCTTTAAAGTCTATTTTATTGGATATGAGTATTGCCACTCCTGCTTTCTTTTGGTCTCTATTTGCGTGGTATATCTTTTTCCAGCCCTTCACTTTCAGTCTGTATGTGTCCCTTGTTTTGAGGTGGGTCTCTTGTAAGCAGCATATAGAGGGGTCTTGTTTTTGTATCCATTCGGCCAGTCTTTGTCTTTTCGTTGGGGCGTTCAACCCATTTACATTTAAGGTAATTATTGATAAGTATGATCCCGTTACCATTTACTTTATTGTTTTGGGTTCGGGTTTATACACCCTTTTCGTGTTTCCTGTCTAGAGAATATCCTTTAGAATTTGTTGGAGAGCTGGTTTGGTGGTGCTGAATTCTCTCAGCTTTAGCTTGTTTGTAAAGCCTTTGATTTCTCCTTCGTATTTGAATGCGATCCTTGCTGGGTACAGTAATCTGGGCTGTAGGTTATTTTCTTTCATCGCTTCAAGTATGTCTTGCCATTCCCTCCTGGCCTGAAGAGTTTCTATTGAAAGATCAGCTGTTATCCTTATGGGAATCCCCTTGTGTGTTATTTGTTGTTTTTCCCTTGCTGCTTTTAATATTTGTTCTTTGTGTTTGATCTGTGTTAATTTGATTAATATGTTTCTTGGGGTGTTTCGCCTTGGGTTTATCCTATTTGGAACTCTCTGTGTTTCTTGGACTTGGGTGATTATTTCCTTCCCCATTTTAGGGAAGTTTTCAACTATTATCTCCTCAAGGATTTTCTCATGATCTTTCTTTCTGTCTTCTTCTTCTGGGACCCCTATAATTCGAATGTTGGAGCGTTTCATATTGTCCTGGAGGTCTCTGAGATTGTCCTCATTTCTTTTAATTCGTTTTTCTTGTTTCCTCTCTGATTCATTTATTTCTACTATTCTATCTTCTATTTCACTAATCCTATCTTCTGCCTCCATTATTCTACTATTTGTTGCCTCCAGAGTGTTTCTGATCTCATTTATTGCGTTATTCATTATATTTTGACTCTTTTTTATTTCTTCTAGGTCCTTGTTAAACCTTTCTTGCATCTTCTCAATCCTTGTCTCTTGGCTATTTATCTGTGATTCCATTTTGATTTCAAGATTTTGGATCATTTTCACTATCAATATTTGGAATTCCTTCTCCAATAGATTCCCTACTTCTTCCTCTTTTGTTTGGTTTGGTGGGCAACTCTCCTGTTCCTTTACCTGCTGAGTATTCCTCTGTCTCTTCATCTTGGTTATATTGCTGCGTTTGGGGTGGCCTTTTTATATTCTGGTAATTTGTGGAGTTCTCTTTATTATGGAGCTTCCTCACTGTGGGTGGGGTTGTATCAGTGGCTTGTCAAGGTTTCCTGGTTAGGGAGGCTTGTGTTGGAGTTCTGGTGGGTGGGGCTGGATTTCTTCTCTCTGGAGTGCAGTGGAGTGACCAGTAATGGGTTATGAGACATCAAAGGTTTTGGAATAATTTTGAGCTGCCTGTATATTGAAGCTCAGGGGAGTGTTCCTGTGTTGCTGGAGAATTTGAGTGGTATGTCTTGTTTTGGAACTTGTTGGCCCTTGAGTGGAGATTGGTTTCGGTGTAGGTATGAAGGCATTTGATGAGCTCCTATTGCTTAATGTTCCCTGAATTCAAGCATTCTCTAATGTTTTCAGGCTTTGGATTTAAGCCTCCTGCTTCCGGTTTTCAGTTTTATTTTTACAGTAGCCTCTAGACTTCTCCATCTGTACAGCACCGATGATAAAACATCTAGGTTAAAGATGAAAAGTTTCTCCACATTGAGGGACACTCAGAGAGGTTCACTGAGTTACAAGGAGAAGAGAAGATGGAGGGGGTAGTTAGAGGTAACTGGAATGAGATGCGGTGAGATCAAAAGAGGAGAGAGCAAGCTAGCCAGTAGTCACTTCCTTATGTGCGCTCTATAGTCTGGACCACTCAGAGGTATTTACGGAGTTATACGGGGAAGAGGAGAGGGAGGAATTAGACAGAGGTGACCAGGAGGATAAGAGAGAGGAATGAGTAGGAGAGAGACAAATCCTGTCAGTAACCAGTTCCTTAGGTGTTCTCCACCGTCTGGAACACACAGAGATTCACAGAGCTGGATAGAGAAGAGATGGGGGAGAAAAGAGACAGAGGCCACCTGGTGGAGAAAAAGGAGAGTCCAAAGGAGGAGAGAGTGGTCAAGCCAGTAATCTCGCTCTCAGGTAAACTTGGGTAGTGAAGTTTGGGTTTTTAAATGTATAAAATTGACAACAAAAACCTAAGAGCAAAGATTAAAAATCTAGAGTAGAGGTTGGATTTTCAAAGATACAATATTAAAGAAAAGCAGAAGGAAAAAGGAAGAAAGAAAAAAAAGAATTATTAAAAAACAAACAAAAAAAAAACCAAAATAAAAAAAAAAACCAACAACAACCATCCAAAGACTATATATGGTGTTTGCCTTAAAAAAAAAAAAAGCCTTTTTTTTTTAAATAGTAATAGTAAGTTATAGAAATAAAAATTAGAGGAGAAATAGAAGACTTAACAATTAAAAAAAAGTTAGGAAAAAAAAGAAAAAAGAAAAAACAAAACAACAACAAAAACAAAAAAAGGAATGAATTTTAAAATAGTAAAAATATATCTGGCCCTTCTCTGATGTTGTGGGCCGTGTGGGATCACTTCCAAGGTGGTTCCCTCTGTTTAACTTCTTCTGTTTGCTGGTTTTTTAGGCTCACTAGTTCAGTCGTGCTGTGGGGAGGGGGGATGCTGCAAACAAATAGCACTGTCGTGTGCAAACAGTGTCTCAGCCCCGTTTGACCTGTCCCTTCTCGCGGCGCACAAACTGCTCCGGCTCTACGATGCTCAGCCGGGAACCGTCTGGGGCCGGCCCTAGGCTGCGTGCACTTCCCCGTTCCAAGCCGCTCAGGTTAGGCGCTCAGGCAGCCCTCAGAGGCACAGATTCAGCTGGGACTGCACTTTGTGCCCTTCCCAGGTCTGAGTAGCTCAGGAGTTTGGCGAGCGGCTTGTCACCTTTTCTGCCGCTGCTACTCAGCTTTCTGGGTGGACTGCTGGTGCCCCCCGTGAGGCAGATTGTGACTGTCCACCACCCCCAGAAGTCTTAGCAAAGTAGCCTGCTTGCAGTTAGGTAAGTCAAGTCTCTCCGGGTCTGCAATTGCCCCTTTCCAGTCCTTACGGCTCTGGCTGCCTGTCCCCGGCGGGGGATGGTCTGTAGCCGGCCTTTTCCGTTCCGTCCTTTGTTCTGTGCTCGGTCCTGGCGGTGTCTTGTGTTCGAGCTTTTCTCGTGGTAGCTATCCCACAGTCTGGTTTGCTAGCCCAAGTTAGATCGTTCTGGTTGCGCGTGGGGCGTTCCTGCCTGATTCTTACAAAGCTCTGCAGCCCGCGCCTCCCACGCGTCCCTGCCCTGCCCCCACTTCCTAGTGGCAGATGCAGTCTGTGCTGCTTTTCCACTGGGGGAGTTACTGTTGGGCTTGCAATCTCTTGGTTTTAATTATTAATTTATTTTTCCTTCCTGCTATGCTGCCCTCTGTGTTTCCAAGGCTTGCCACAGACTCGGCAGGGAGAGTGTTTCCTGGTGTTTGGAAACCTCTCTTCTTAAAATCCCCTTCCCGGGACGGGCTTCCCTTCCCGGGACGGAGCTCCCTCCCCACCTCCTTTGTCTCCTTTTTCGTCTTTTATATTTTTTCCCTACCTTTTTTTGAAAACAATGGTCTGCTTTTCTGGTTGCCTGATGTCCTCTGCCAGCCTACAGAAGTTGTTTTGTGGAGTTTGCTCGGCGTTGAAATGTTCTTTTGAGGAATTTGTGAGGAAGAAAGTGGTCTTCCCGTCCTATTCCTCCGCCATCTTTACCTTCCTCTCTATGGTTGTTTTTAAAGTCTACAATCTCAAGCCAGAGTCAAAGGTCTCCTGGAGCCATTTTTCCCCTTAGATTTTATACTGCTTCACTGTCATAAAAATCAACCTTCTGTGTCATATCTTGTTTCTCCTATTTCATAGAGTTCAGTTTAATTCCTGATAAACGGGCAAGGAGAATTTCCTAAGCATACCCCTTCGATTGTAAGCTAGATGCCAACTTCCTGAGGCTAAAGAGAAAAGAAATAGCTTTCTTTCCTCTTGACTCCCTCAGGAGACCTCAACCTCTGCCCTTGATTGACCTTTCCTATTCTGATTCACGGGGCACATGCATTCTCTTCAGGGAGAAATCCTCCCCCTTCCTGAGATAGTCTACCCAAGTACGTAAGGACAATTCCACAATGCAGAATTCCTGTGTATTTCCCAAAATGTAGAATGTAGAATTAAAAAAAAAAAATCACGGAATCAACAATGTTGGGGCTAGGTAGTAACACTTTAGTTTCTGTTTCCAGCATTTTGCCAGCAAATGCTTGCATAAGAAAACTCACAAACACATGCATCCCATAAAAATAAGTGAAGAAATAATAGTACTAACTAGTTCAGTTCAGTTCAGTAAGGGCAATCTAAATCAGAACCTCATTAACAAACAACATTTGCTATCTTAGTCTTAAGTGTATACATGTAGATTACCTTCCTCATTTCAGTTCAGTTCAGTTGCTCAGTCATGTCTGACTCTTTGCGACCCCATGAATTGCAGCACGCCAGGCCTCCCTGTCCATCACTATCTCCCGGAGTTCTCTCAGACTCACGTCCATCGAGTCCGTGATGCCAGCCAGCCATCTCATCCTGGGTCATCCCCTTCTCCTCCTGCCCCTAATCCTCCCAGCATCAGGGTCTTTTCCAATGAGTCAACTCTTCACATGAGGTGGCCAAAGTACTGGACCTTCAGCCTTAGCATCATTCCTTCTGAAGAAATCCCAGGGTTGATCTCCTTCAGAAAGGACTGGTTGGATCTCCTTGCAGTCTAAGGGACTCTCAAGAGTCTTCTCCAACACCACAGTTCAAAAGCATCAATTATTCGGCCCTCAGCTTTCTTCACAGTCCAACTCTCACATCCATACATGACCACAGGAAAAACCATAGCCTTGACTAGATGGACTTTAGTTGGCAAAGTAATATCTCTGCTTTTGGATATACTATCTAGGTTGGTCATAACTTTTCTTCCAAGGAGTAAGCGTCTTTTAATTTCATGGCTGCAGTCACCATCTGCAGTGATTTTGGAGCCCAAAAAATAAATTCTGACACTGTTTCCACTGTTTCCCCATCTATTTCCCATGAAGTGATGGGACCGGATGCCATGATCTTCGTTTTCTCAATGTTGAGCTTTAAGCCAACTTTTTCACTCTCCTCTTTCACTTTCATCAAGAGGCATTTTAGCTCCTCTTCACTTTCTGCCATAAGGGTGGTGTCATCTGCATATCTGAGGTTATTGATATTTCCCCCAGCAATCTTGATTCCAGCTTGTGTTTCTTTCAGTCCAGCGTTTCTCATGATGTACTCTGCATAGTAGTCAAATAAGCAGGGTGACAATATGCAGCCTTGACGTACTCCTTTTCCTATTTGGAACCAGTCTGTTGTTCCATGTTCAGTTCTAACTGTTGCTTCCTGACCTGCATACAGATTTCTCAAGAGGCAGGTCAGGTGGTCTGGTATTCCCATCTCTCTCAGAATTTTCCACAGTTTTTTGTGATCCACACAGTCAAAGGCTTTGGCATAGTCAATAAAGCAGAAATAGATGTTTTTCTGGAATTCTTTTGCTTTTTCCATGACCCAGCGAATGTTGGCAATCTGATCTCTGGTTCCTCTGCCTTGTCTAAAACCAGCTTGAACATCAGGGAGTTCACAGTTCACGTATTGCTGAAGCCTGGCTTGGAGAATTTTGAGCATTACTTTACTAGCATGTGAGATGAGTGCAATTGTGTGGTAGTTTGAGCATTCTTTGGCATTGCCTTTCTTTGGGATTGGAACGAAAACTGACTTTTTCCAGTCCTGTGGCCACTGCTGAGTTTTCCAAATTTGCTGGCATATTGAGTGTGACACTTTCACAGCATCATCTTTCAGGATTTGAAACAGCTCAACCGGAATTCCATCACCTCCTCTAGCTTTGTTCATAGTGATGCTTTCTAAGGCCCACTTGACTTCACATTCCAACATGTCTGACTGTAGATTAGTGATCACATCATCATGATTATCTGGGTCGTGAAGATCTTTTTTGTACAGTTCTTCTATGTATTCTTGCCACCTCTTCTTAATATCTTCTGCTTCTGTTAGGTCCAGACCATTTCTGTCCTTTATCGAGCCCATCTTTGCATGAAATGTTCCCTTGGTATCTCTAATTTTCTTGAAGACACCTCTAGTCTTTCCCATTGTGTTGTTTTCCTCTATTTCTTTGCATTGATCACTGAAGAACGGTTTCTTATCTCTTCTTGCTATTCTTTGGAACTCTGCATTCAGATGCTTATATCTTTCCTTTTCTCCTTTGCTTTTTACTTCTCTTCTTTTCACAGCTATTTGTAAGGCCTCCCCAGACAGCCATTTTGCTTTTTTGCATTTCTTTTCTATGGGGATAGTCTTGGTCCCTGTCTCCTGAACAATGTCACGAACCTCAGTCCATAGTTCACCAGGCACTCTAACTATCAGATCTAGGCCCTTAAATCTATTTCCCACTTCCACTGTATAATCATAAGGGATTTGATTGAGGTCATACCTGAATGGTCTAGCAGTTTTCCCTACTTTCTTCAATTTGAGTCTGAATTTGCTAATAAGGAGTTCATGATTTGAGCCACAGTCAGCTCCTGGTCTCATTTTTGTTGACTGTATAGAGCTTCTCCATCTTTGGCTGCAAAGAATATAATCAGTCTGATTTTGGTGTTGACCATCTGGTGATGTCCATGTGTAGAGTCTTCTCTTGTGTTGTTGGAAGAGGGTGTTTGCTATGACCAGTGCATTTTCTTGGCAAAACTCTATTAGTCTTTGCCCTGCTCCATTCCGCATTCCAAGGCCAAATTTGCCTGTTACTCCAGGTGTTTCTTGACTTCTTACTTTTGCATTCCAGTCCCCTACAATGAAAAGGATATCTTTTTTGGGTGTTAGTTCTAAAAGGTCTTGTAGGTCTTCATAAAAGCGTTCAACTTCAGCTTCTTCAGCATTACTGGTTGGGGCATAGACTTGGATAACTGTGATATGGAATGGTTTGCCTTGGAGATGAAAAGAGATCATTCTGTCGTTTTTGAGACTGCATCCAAGTACTGCATTTTGGACTCTTTTGTTGATCATGATGGCTACTCCATTTCTTCTGAGGGATTCCTGCCAGCAGTAGTAGATATAATGGTCATCTGAGTTAAATTCACCCATTCCAGTCCATTTTAGTTCACTGATTCCTAGAATGTCGACGTTCACGCTTGCCATCTCTTGTTTGACCACTTCCACTTTGCCTTGATTCATGGACCTGACATTCCAGGTTCCTATGCAATATTGCTCTTTACAGCATCGGATCTTGCTTTTATCACCAGTCACATCCACAACTGGGTATTGTTTTTGCTTTGGCTCCATCTCATTCTTTCTGGAGTTATTTCTCCACTGATCTCCAGCAGCATATTGGGCACCTAATGACCTGGGGAGTTCCTCTTTTGGTATCTTATCATTTTGCCTTTTCATACTGTTCATGGGTTCTCAAGGCAAGAATACTGAAGTGGCTTGCCATTCCCTTATCCAGTGGACCACATTCTGTCATTAACTTCTTACATCAAGATATTCTTAACAAGAAGTATATAAACTTTCTGTATGTCTGAATAACTTCCAAAAAGAAAAAAAACCTCCCCCCAAAGATAAACCTTCCCAGAATTAAGAAAGAATCATTCACAAGAGGAGAAAAAAAACAACTCCACCTTAAAAAACAGAAATTAAATTCTAGTTATTTTTTAAAAGTCGATGTTTTAAAACAGTTTTAGATTCATAGTAAAATCAAGAGGAGGGTACAGAGATTTCCCATATTTTCCCGGTCCTGACACATACATAACTTTTCTTTTTATCAACAGCATCCATCAGAGTGTGTGGTACATTTGTTAGAACTGATAAACCTATGTTGACACAGCATAATCAACCCAAATTCTATTATTTATATTAGGGTTTATCATCCTGGATGTTGTCCATTCTATGGCCTTGCACAAGTGTATACTGATATATATCCATCATTACAGTATTATACAGAATTTTTTCACTGCCCGAAAAATCTTTTATACACTGTTTATTAATCTCTCCCCATTCCTCAATTTCTCATAAAGACTGATATGTTTACTGTCTCCTCATTTGCTTTCCAGGATGTCATACACTTGGAATCATATAGTATGGAAAGCGTTACTTTCCACATTGACTTCTTTCATTTTGTAAAATGCATTCCATGTAATCTCATTGCTTTATAGCTCATTTCTTTTTTCTTGCTAAAATATTCCAGATTCTGAATGGATCAGAGTTTATTTATCCATTCACCTACTAAAGAAGATATTGTTTGCTTCTGGGCTTCTCTGGTGGCTCAGATGGTAAAGAATCTGCCTGAGATGCAGGAGACCCAGGTTGTATCCTTCGGTTGGAAGATCCCCTGGAGAAGGAAATGGCTATCCACTCCAGTATTCTTGCCTGGAGACTTCCATGGACTGAGAAGGCTACAGTTCATGAGGTCACAAAGAGTCGGACATGACTGAGCGACTGACACTGGTTGCTTCCAAATTTTGCCAATTATGTATGAAACAGCTATAAATATTGGGTTAGCCAAAAATTTCATTTATTTTTTTCCTAAAAATGGCTCTAGTGGTGTGCATGGGATGGGAGGTGGGAGGGGGATTCAGGATTGGGAACTCATGTACACCCGTGGTGGATTCATGTCAATGTATGGCAAAACCAATACAGTATTGTAAAGCAAAATAAAGTAAAAATAAAAATTTTAAATAAAATACAATAAAGCAAGGAAGAAGAGTAAAAAATAAATAAATAAATAAGTGAAATTGAAGTCTCTCAGTCGTGTCTGACTCTTTGCAACCCCATGGACTGTAGCCCACCAGGCTCCTCCCTCCATGGGATTCTCCAGGCAAGAATACTGGAGTGGGTTGCCATTTCCTTCAGGCAATCTTCCAAACCCAGGGATCGAACTCAGGTCTCCAGCATTCCAGGCAGATGCTTTAACCTCTGAGCCACCTGTAGTTATTTTAATATTGAAGATGGAAGAAAATATCATTTTGACATGTTATGATTTATTATTTCAAGAAAGATAAAAGCACAACTAAAATCCAAAAAAAAGAAAAGAAAGAAAACATGTGTGCAATATATGGAGAAAGTGCTGGGAGTGAGCCAACATGTCAAAAGTGTTTTGCAAAATTTTGTATAGATATTCTTCCCTGGACCACACTCCACAGTCAAGCAGACCAGTCGAAGTTGACTGCAATCAAATTGAGGCATGAGTTGAGAACAATTAACATTCTACAATGCAGAAGATGGCTGACATAGCCCAAATATCAAGTGTTGAAAATCGTCTGCACCAGTTTGATGTTTGGGCTTCACATAAGTTAAGTGAAAAAAACCTTCTTAACTATATTTCCACTTAAATATAATTTGACCATATTCTTGACTTAAACATAATGAAACCATTTCATTTTTAAAAGAAATTGTGATAGGCAATGAAAAACGGACACTATACAATAATGTGGAACAGAAGAGATTGTGGGGTAAGCAAAATAAGCCACCATCAAAGGCCAATCTTCATTCAAAGAAAAAAGGTATTGTTGTGTATGTAGTGGTATTAGAAGAGAGCCCTCTATTATGAGCTCCTTCCCAGAAAACCAATTAATACAAGCACTGAGACTGTGAGGAGCTTCTCGTTCAAGATGGCAGAGTAGATGAACGTAAGCTCATGTCCTCCTGCAAGAGCACCAAAATCACAACTAGCTATTGAACAACTATCAGCAGGAGGATGCTGGAACCTACCAAAAAAAGACATGGCACATCCAAAGAGAAAGAAAAAACCACAGTGAGATGGTAGGAAAGGCACAATCATGATAAAATCAAATCCCATACCCACCAGTTGGATGACCCTCAAACTGGAGAACAATAATACCAAAGAAGTTCTCTCACTTTTGTGAAGGTTCTGAACCCCATATCAGGCTTCTCAGCCTGGAGACCTGACAAAGGGACTAGGAATTCCCAGGGAATCTGACCTTGAAGTCCAGAGGGATTTGATTGCAAGAGTTCCACAAGACTGGAGGAAGACTCCAGACTTGGAGGATGCCAACAAAACCTTGCATACACCAAGACTCAGAGGAAAGGAGCAGTGACCCACAGGAGACTGATCCAAAACTACCAGCTAGTGTTGGAAGGTCTCTGTGGAGTTGGGGATTGGCAAGGGCTCACCACAGGCATGGGGGCACCAGTCTGGAAAGGTCCCCCTTGGCATAAACTCTCCTGGAGGTCACCAACAAGCAGATCATAGAGACTACAGACTGAAGGGCTGGGTCATCTCAGGCCAAAAAACTACCAAGGAGGGAGTGCAATCCCTCCCATCAGCAGCTTTACTGAGCAGGGCTTCCTAGGTGGCACTAGTGGTAAAGAACTCACCCACCAGTGCTCAAGACGTAAGAGAGGTGGGTTTGATTCCTGGGTTGGGAAGATCACCTGGAGAAGGAAATGGCAACCCACTTCAGTATTCTTGCCTGTAGAATCCCAGGAACAGAGGAGTTTGGAGAGCTATGGTCCAAAGTGTCACAAAGAGTCAGACACAACTGATGTGATGTCACACATGAGCTAGGCCCTGCCCACCAGAGCAAGACCCAGTTTTTCCCACCACCAGTCCCTCCCATCAGGAAGCTAACATGAGCTTTTAGCCTCCTCCACCAGAGGGCAGACAGAAGGAAGAACCACAGTCCCACACTGACCAAAACAAAAGCCACATTACAGAAAATTAACCAGCATGAAAAGGCAGAAAGTTATGTCCCAGATGAAGGGGCAAGATAAAACCCCAGAAAAACAACTAAATGAAAGGGAGAGAGGCACCCTTACAGAAAAAGAATTCAGAATAATGATAGTGAAGATGATTCAGGATCTCAGGAAAAGAATGGAAGCAAAAATTGAGAAGATGCATGAAATGTTGACAGAATGGTGGAAATCACTGCCACAGAACAGAATATAGGAAAAAGAATGAAAAGAGATGAAGGCAATCTAAGAGACCTCTGGGACAATGTTAAACACACTGCTGCTGCTGCTGCTAAGTTGCTTCAGTCGTGTCCAGCTCTGTGTGACTCCATAGACAGCAGGCCACCAGGCTCTGCTGTCCCTGGGATTCTTCAGGTAAGAACACTGGAGTGGGCTGCCATTTCCTTCAATGCATGAAAGTGAAAAGTGAAGTCGCTCAGTCGTGTCCGACTCATAAGGGCCCCATGGACTGCAGCCTACCAGGCTCCTCTGTCCATGAGTTTTTCCAGGCAAGGCAACTGGATTGGGATGCCATTGCCTTCTCCATTAATCACACTAATATTTGCATTATAGGTGTCTCAGAGGGAGAAGAGGGAGAGAAAGGACCTGAGAAAGTATTTGAAGAGATAATAGCTGAAAACTTCTCTAACATGAGAAAGAAAATAGTCAGCCAGGTCCAGGAAGCACAGAAAGTCCCAGGCAAGATAAACCCCAGGAGGAATACATCAAGACAGATAGTAATAAAACTGACAGAAATTAAAGACAGAGATAAAATATTAGAAGCAACAAAGGAAAAATAACAAATAACATTCAAGGAAATGCCCATCAGGCTATCAGCTGTTTTCTCAACCAAAACTCTACAAGCCAAAAGGGAATGATGTGATATATTTAAAATGATGAAAGGGAAGAACCTATAAGCAAGAATACTCTACCCAGCAAGACTCTCCTCCAGATTTGACAGAGAAATCAACAGCTTTCCAAACAAACAAAAGTTAAGAGAATTCAGCACCACCAAACCAGCTTTACAACAAATGCTAAAGGAACTTCTCTAGGCAGGAAACAAGAGGAAGAAAATATCTATCTATAGAAAACAAGCCCAAAACAAACTAAGAAAATGGTAACAGGATCATACATATCGATAATTACCTTAAATGTAAACAGATTAAATGCACCAACCAAAAGACATAGACTGGTTGAGCAGATTCCATCACTCTGCTTGACTCCCCAAATTGCATGTAATTATTTTATATTGTTAGGCTAATCATGTTCCATTATGGCTTGCAATTATAATTATCTTTTATTTTTGTCTATTGATTGTGGTAAACATCTTTTGCTATTGTGATTATGTAACTATTACTTAATACAATTGTATCATGATTGGTCAACAGAAAAATATAGAATTCTATATCATCAAAGCTACCATTTTATTGAAAAACCTGTAATCACTTTTTAAAATCCGTATGCATATCAGAATTATCTTGGATATTTTTGAAAAACACAAATGTCCAGGTATTGCTTCTTTTTTTGACTAGAGTTCCAGATATGTTTCTAATGAGCAGCCATATTTAAAAACAACTGGACCATATGAGGACATTCTACTTTTATCTAGTTTGTTTCACTTTTCCCATTTCATATTCAGTGATCTCATTTAATTTAGTTTATGTTTTCCAATTTCTCCATCACTTTTTTAAAGTTCTTTCTCAAGATTTCATTAAGCAAAGTAGAAAATCTCTTGTATACATACATATAAATAATATGTATAACATATACTTTAGAAAATTAGTAATTTTGCCTAGCTAAAACATTTGACATTTCATTCCACTTGTTTAACTTATTATGAATAAGATGCTATTTTTTTAATTTAAAAAATAGATATGCAACAAGCAACAAAGGTTTACTATAGTAAACTATAGTCAATATCTTATAATAACATATAATGAGAAATAATTTCACAAATAATATGTGTACATGTATAATTAATCACAAAAAATTCTACTTTATGAAATTTAGTAGCATTTATCTTTTTGCCAGTTTTTCTAAATGTCCTATGGACACCTAATAATAATGTGTGAGATACAAAATTTTAAATATATTTGTGTAGTATATAAGAATAATATAAATTAATATAAATAGAAATTGATTGCATTTAAATTATTAATGACATCATTCAAGCTGCTTTTATTTTTTCTGCACTTGATAAAATATTCTCAGAGAAATGCTAATATGTCTCACTATGATTATATATTTTTTCTTTTTTCTTCTATTTCTTCTGATTTTTTTATTTGTGTATCTTTGTTTCTTTGTTTTTAGGTGCCTAATGATTTATTATGTCTATCTTATTTGTGAATTGTACCTTTTATCATTAAAATATATTCATCTTTGCTTCATTTAAAAATTAATTCAATTTAAAAAAAGAAAGACTGTGAGGAGAGAGGAAAGAGAACTTTACTGTAGCATAATGCATATTATTTTATTTTAAGCTAATATATTTAGTTTGAAGGTCATCTTCCAGTATTGCACAAAATTTATTCATGTACTTTGTTGCATATTGATAAGTGTTTCTGAATTTGTAAATGTCCTTTAACTCTAAAGATGTCCATTGAGTCATCTTTGACCAAGATTCATTTGGAGATATGAGTTAATTCAGGTGGCAAAAAACTTTTCGATTACCTCTCAGTATAGCTTTGTAAATATTCATTTTGTTTCCAGATGCTAAGCTCTACACTTTCTTTTCCTTAAAAGCCAAACCAATACAGTATTGTAAAGTAAAATAAAGTAAAAATTAAAAGTTAAAAAATAAAAAAAACAAATGATAAAATTATTCAAGGAAAAAAGTACTGCTCCCAAGGAGACCAACTGAAAGTAGCACTCAAAAAAATGTGTCAAAATTAGTCAACAGAAAACTCATAATCTTCCACCAGGATAATGCAAGACTGTATCTTTCTTTGATGACCAGGCAAAAACTGTTACACCTTAGCTGGTAAGTTCTGATCCATCCACTGCATTTACCAGACACTGAAACTTTGGATTTCCATTCATTTTGGTTTTTACAAAATTCTTTTAATGGAAAAAATTGTATTTCTCTGGAAGACTGTAGAAGGCACTTGGAATATTTCTTTGCTCAAAAAGATTAAGTTTTGGGAAGATGAAACTATGAAGTTGCCTGGAAAATGGCAGAAGGTGGTGGAACAAAACAGTGAATCTGTTGTTCAATAAAGTTCTTGGTGAAAATTAAAAGTTTTTTTTTTTTTTACTTAAAAAAACAAATTAATATTTTAGCCAATCCACTATCTGTCTGCATTAGAAGGACTGATGCTGAAGCTGAAGCTCCAATATTTCGGCCACCTGATGCAAAGAATTAACTCATCGGAAAAGAGCCTGATGCTGGGGAAAATTTAAGGCTGGAAGAGATAGGGATGACCGAGGACAAGATGATTAGAAGGCATCGCCAACTTGATGGATGTGAGTTTGAGCAAGCCCCGGCAGTTGGTGATGGATAGGGAGGCCTGGCGTGCTGCAGTCCATGGCGTCACAAAGAGTCAAACACAACTGAGCAACTGTACTGAACTAAATACCTGTGTGCAGGATTTTGTTCTGGACAGAAGTTTTCAGCTCTTTTGAGCTGATACCAAGGAACATAACTGTAGGATTATATGGTAAAAATATGCTTAGTTTTGTAAAAAAAAACAAAACAAAACAAAAACTGTCTTCAAAAATGTTTAAACAATTTTGCATTTCCATCACCAATAAAGGAGGGTTCCTGTTGCTGACACTTCAGTCAGCATTTGGTGTTGCCAGTGTTATGGATTATGGCCATTTTAATGACTGTGTTAAAACTAAATATTAAAAGAAAAAAAACTAAGATCATGGCATCTGGCCACATTACTTCATGGCAAATAGAGGGGGAAAAGGTGAAAGTAGTGACAAATTTCCTCTTCTTGAGCTCGAAAATTACTAGGGATAGTGACTGCAGCCATGAAATCAGAAGACATTTGCTTCTTGGGGGAAAACTATGAAAAACCTAGACAGTGTGTTGAAAAGCAGAGACATTACTTTGCCATCAAAAGTCCATATTGTCAAGGTTATAGTCTTCCCAGTGGTCACAAATGATTGTGAGAGCTGGACCATAAAGAAGTCAGAGTGACGAAGAATTGATGCCTTTGATTGTGGTGCTGGAGAAGACTCTTGAGCGTCCTTTGGACTGCAAGAAGATCAAACCAGTCAATCCTGAAGGAAATCAACCCTGAATATTCATTGGAAGGACTGATGCTGAAGCTGAAACTCCAATATTTTGTCCACCTGGTGCAAAAATCCGACTAACTGGGAAAGACCCTGATTCTGGGAAAGATTGAAGGCATGAGGATAAGGCGGTGACAGAGGATAAGATGGTTGTATGACATCATCGACTCAGAGGACATGAGTTTGAGCAAACTCTGGGAAATAGTAAAGGATAGGAAAGATAACCTGGAGTGCTTCAGTCCGGTCACAAAAAGTCAGACACAACTGAGCAAATGAACAACAAAAAGGGATCTAAGTGAGTGCAGTTCCTTAGTAATGGGGTTTGTGCCAGTTTGTGGTGTTAAAATAGAAAGTTTGAGGTACGGAAATAAAAACAAGGAGTCTAGTTCTGCTTTTACATGTTTTTTTTTCCTTCACCAGCTTCTATAGCATATAATCATACTACATATAATCTATACTTCTACATCTGACACTCTGTTGGGAATATTCACTTCATTTAGACTTTGATCTTTTTCTCACTGGTTCTCTCAACTATTCTCAGGTTGTCTGTCTGTTCATTGGCATCACGCTCTGAAAAGCACAGATGTTACTGCCTATATTCTAAATCACAGTGACTTAGAATAAGCAGAAATCCCCCACAAAGGGACACAGTGGGAAAGATTTGTGTAGTGATAGGACAGACGTGGTAGACCTTTTTAAAGAACTTCCCTTCTTTCCCTACTGTTACCTGTCTGATCACAAATCACTCACAGCCAGATGGAGCTAGACTTGCATGATCTGATTTTCTGACAAAGACCAGACTTCTGTCACTTCTCACAGCAGAAAGGCCCAGTCCTGCTGTAGAAGCTGCCCACTGTTTACATTGCAACATGAAATTTTTATGCTGTTGTTCTTGCTCCTCTTTGGTATTATAAAACAGTCAAATAAGATGAATATGGATGGTAATTTATTCTAGTAGCTTGCATTGAATTATACTTGGATGACTTATTAAATGAAGGATATGATCAATATTACATCTGTCATAAGTGAACAACTCCTCTTTTGAGTGAATCTAATCAATTCATTGTTTTATGAGCACGGTGGCCTCCAGAGAGAGGCCACAAATCCAAGTAATGTCACTTAGTGATGGATTTTAATGTTCTCTTCTCTGGCATGGCTAAAAATTGTGTGAGATCATTATGCAGAATGAAGGTTCTCCTTTGGCAAAGCATTGAAGCATTGAAAGAATAGAAAAGACTCATGAAACTATCAGGAAATGTCTTTGTTCAACTGCAAAGTTTATAAAGGGCAAGGTGGTAAATGGCAGATAGGTAAATATGGCCTCAGTAAACAGAACATTGCACTTAAAATATGTGAGTTATTTTCAAATATCTTTTGATATTGAATTGTAACATAATTCCACATGATGACTCTGTATGATTTCAATACCTTTAGACCATGATATTTTGTACCTTGCTTTATGTCTATGGATATGTTCCAGTGTCTCCTCATTTGTAACCTATGAATAGAACTTGAATAGAATTTGCATCCTGTGTGAAAATTGTATAAATCTTAACTATGTTGAATTCATTCACAGTGCTTCTCAGGTCTACTTTTGTATCTATTCAGTCTATTGATTTTTGAGAGTTTGATATTGAAATTTCAACTAAAAATTTTTATCTACTTAAAAAAATAATTGTAATATATAACTGTATGTAACCTTTCTCTGTAATTTCCAAGTTTCTTATAAATGTGTTATCATACTTTAATAATTTAATTTTTTTAAATAAAGAAGAAGAAAGGCAATCTGATTCCTCCTGTCTATTTCAGAGATATTTTGGAAAAATCAACTGCTTCTGTTCATCATATGTACACAAAATCTATTAGCATTTTTTTAAAAACTGGATGACTAATATTGCAGAGTTCTCTAGAACAATAGTAGTCAAATGTTTCTAAGTACTTTTCAATAAAATTAAAATTATTTAACCTTACAAGACCTCAGTGGGATAGGGTTATATTATTCTCACAATTTTTAGACAAGAAAACTGAGAAACAAATATTATTTTCATTTGTTTACATATTTTCTGTGGCTGCTTTTTTAAAATTGAAGTATAGTTGATGCGGGCTTCCCAGGTGGCTCAGTGGTAAAGAATTCACCTGCCAGTGCAAGAGAAGGGGGTTCAATCAGGAAGATTCCCTGGAAAAGGAAATGGAAACCCACTTCAGTATTCTTGCCTGGAAAACCCCATGGATAGAGGAGCCTGACAGGTTACAGTCCATGGGGTCACAAAAGAGATAGACACAACTTAGTAACTAAACAACAACAGCAAATAGTTGATTTACAATATTGTATTAGTTTCAGGTGTACAACAAATTTGTTTATACATATACATATATGTATACAAAAAATACATATCTTATTCTTTTCCACTGTAGCTTATTACAAGATAGTGAATGTAGTTCCCTGTGATGCAGTCAGTTATTGTTATTTTTCTGTTTTATATATGGTGGTGTGCATCCATTAATCCCATGCTTCCGATGTATTCCTCCTTCCCTTCTCCTTTGGTAATGATTGTCTATGTCAGTGAGTCTGCTTATGTTTGTAAATAGGAAATTTGTACTATTTTTTAGATTCCATGAATTAGTGATATAATATTTGTCTTTCTCTGTCTGACTTATTTCATTTAGTATGATAATATCTAGGTCCTTCCATGTTGCTGCAAATAGCACTATTTCATTTATTTTATGGCTGAATAAATAAATATTTTTAAAAATTGTTTAATATCAAATATTAAAATCAAATGCAGCTGTGAAAGTGCTGCACTCAATATGCCAGCAAATTTGTAAAACTTAGCAGTGGCCACAGCACTTGAAAAGGTCAGTTTTCATTCCAATCCCAAAGAAAGGCAAGGCCAAAGAATGCTCAACTACCACACAATTGCACTCATCTCACACGTTAGTAAAATTCTCCAAGCCAGGCTTCAGCAATACATTAACCATGAACTTCCTGATGTTCAAGCTGGTTTTAGAAAAGGCAGAGGAACCAGAGATCAAATTGCCAACATCCGCTGGATCATTGAAAAAGCAAGAGAGTTCCAGAAAAACATCTATTTCTGCTTTACTGACTATGCCAAAGCCTTTGACTGTGTGGATCACAATAAACTGTGGAAAATTCTGAAAGAGATGGGAATACCAGACCACCTGATCTGACTCTTGAGAAACCTATATGCAGGTCAGGAAGTAACAGTTAGAACTGGACATGGAACAACAGACTGGTTCCAAATAGAAAAAGGAGTATTTCAAGGCTGTATATTGTCACCCTTTTTATTTAGCTTATATGCAGAGTGCATCATGAGAAACAGTGGGCTGGAAGAAGCACAAGCTGGAATCAAGATTGCTGGGAGAAATATCAATAACCTCAGACATGCAGATGACACCACCCTTGTGGCAGAAAGTGAAAAAGAGCTAAAGAACCTCTTGATGAAAGTGAAAGAGGAGAGTGAAAAAGTTGGCTTAAAGCTCAACATTCAGAAAACGAAGATCATGTCATCTGGTCCCATCACTTCATGGGAATTAGATGGGGAAACAGTGGAAACAGTGGCAGACTTTATTTTGGGGGGCTCCAAAATCACTGCAGATGGCGATTGCAGCCATAAAATTAAAAGACACTTACTCCTTGGAAGTACAGGTATGACCAACCTAGATGGCGTATTAAAAACAGAAACATTACTTTGCAGCAAAGATCCATCTTGTCAAGGCTATGGTTTTTCCAGTGGTCATGTATGAATGTGAGAGTTAGACTATAGAGAAAGCTAAGTGCAGAAAAATTGATGCTTTTGAACTGTGGTGTTGAAGAAGACTCTTGAGAGTCCCTTGGTCTGCAAGGAGATCCAACCAGTCCATCCTAAAGAGATCAGTCCTGGGTGTTCTTTGGAAGGACTGATGCTGAAGCTGAAACTCCAATACTTTGGCCACCTCATGTGAAGAGCTAACTCATTTGAAAAGACCCTGATGCTGGGAAAGATTTAGGGCAGGAGGAGAAGGGAATGACAGAGGATGAGATGGCTGGATGGCATCATTGACTCAATGGATATGGGTTATGGTGGACTCCAGGAGTTGGTGATGGACAGGGAAGCCTGGCGTGCTGTGGTTCTTTGGGTCGCAAAGAGTCAGACACGACTTAGCAACTGAACTGAACTGAATTGAATATCAAATAGCATGCTTCAGAACTCCAGAACTCTCATTCTTAACCATTAAGTATAATACTTCATAAATCACTTGTAGAAGAAAATTTCTTAGAGTGATTATACATTATTATACTGATTAAAAGGGCTCATCAAGTGCCCAGTACAACAGAATGAGAAAGATATCTCACCAAAGCACACATTTTTGAGATATCACAGTAGTAACAAGGAGTAGTAGTAACTAGAGATTTCAGAAAGAGTAAATATCACCTGCAAAGGAATGGAGAATTATATGTCAAAATGTAATTAAATAGTGAGTTTCAATGCATAGCAAAAGAGTAGAGTTTTGAGAGAAACAGGTTTCAGGAAACCACAACAAAAACCCAAAAGAACATTACTAGGCCTTCCCAGAAGGATTTCTGAGCTCCAGGCCCTGAAGACTCAGAGCCAGAACTAGAGAAAAGTCACTAAGGAACAAGGTTACTCATTAAAATGTAAGAAATGATGACATGTTTGTAAAGAGGGAAAAAGAAGGAGGATTATTTTAAGTCATTGTCTTGGGGAAAGGGAGGGAAGCAATATTTCAGAAAGAGGACTTAATAGCTTGATAATGAATATATTTAGGGAAGAATCAAGAGTGGGCAGAAGTAAGGAAAAAGTTATTTTGAAGCAGAAGTAATTACCAGTTGAGACAAAATTATCTTCTCTTCTAAGATGATCATAGTAGAAATTTATTTTATATTTCCAATTAGTAAAGTTGCTCAGTCGTGTCCAACTCTTTACGACCCCATGGACTGTAGCCCACCAGGCTCCTCCATCCATGGGATTCTCCAGGCAAGAATACTTGAGTGGGTTGCCATTTCCTTCTCCAGGGGATCTTCCCAACCCAAGGATTGAACCCAGGTCTCTGCATTGCAGGCAGACACTTTAACCTCTGAGCCACCACTCCCAAAGTAACTTTTTTCTCATCACCTTTTGTTGGTTGGAAACGGGCTTTCTTACGGGTGATGCAGAGTGAAGGAGGAGGTCCACTAAAGGGCTTTCCTTCCCTACCCTCATCTTCATCCTCATCCTTACCATTGTCCTATCAACTAGGGGAGAGAAAAAACTAAATTCCTAAGTAGAATCAACTAAAATTGCCTGGATCTAGAGTAATATTTTCTGCAAGTTTCCATCGATGCTTGTATTGTGGGAGGAAATTGGAGAAGGAGAGTTGAGGAAAGACACCTTTAACAAAAGAATCAACATTTTAATTTGGGATAGGAGTTAGTTAAGTCAAAGTGGACAGTAGGGAAAACCTTCCAGACTGAGGGAATAGCTTTGTCAAGAAGTGAGGAGACCATCTCACATTCTAATAAACATTTCTGTGTGACTACATTGTGAAATATCTTGATTCATGTGAGAAAAACACACCAAAAAAGAAGAGCAGTTCAGAAAATCCTTGGAGGATTTGACCCTTCAAACCTGAGCTATTCAACATGAAGCAGTTCTGAATCCATGTATAAATACAGGGAATTTAGATGTTCCAGTATTTTTTTAAATGAGAAAGGAGAGCAAACACACCTAAATGGAGAAATGTAATCTTACATAAAAAAGTCACAAAGCGAGAAAAATGGTGGAAAGCAATTGTGATCTGAGTAAATTGTTCCTATAGTGTTCAAGCATGATGAATAATTAACTATAGATTTGCAAGACTGAAGTCATATCAATAGGTTTTATAAACTATTTTCCCACTACAAAAGTCATAGATGTTGGTTAGAGGCCCACAGGGTGCGTGCCTTCAGGTGACACTTAATGGGAAGACTATGTCCCAGGACCAAGTCAAGAAGTAAATGGCCCTTTCAATGACAGTACATCTGAATGCTGGCAGAGGGCCCCAGACTTACAGAAAGGCAAACCAAGCTCCTCAGAATAAGGTAGGGCAAAAATAAAGACAAAAGGGAGACAAAGTAGTTTGGGATGGGGACCTGCGCCCCTGGGAGGGAGTTGTGAACCAGGGACAGTTTCTGCACACTAGAAAACCCCCTCCCAGGCGAGGTCAGAACCTCAGAGAGAAGCACAGTGCGACAGGTGCTCCAGAGGTGAAACGGAGAAAATTCACCACAGAGATCACGCTAAAGGCCTGGGGTTGGCTGCCTTGAAGATATTCTGAGGAGGCTCACATGAGCCTGCAGAGGCAGACCAAGGAAGATACCAGCGAAACAAAAGATCATTCCCAGGAGAAGACTCGAACACCATGCTCTAACCCCACATGCTCATAGAACAAAGGACTCCACCGTAGTGAATGCCAAAAAGGTGGCAAGCAAGCTGCAGTCTATGGCCCCAGAAGCATGCATGAACCCCAGAGGTGGAAGGCAGGGGACTACTAAGGTCCTGACCCCAGAGACTGCAACTACCACCAAGCTGTAGGTGGTCGTGGGTCGCTACCCATGTCTTCCTGGGAGGCTGAGTGGCGTGGCTCTGCCAAGCATGTCACAACCCAGGACCAACTCCCCCTGGAGAAGTGGGCAACCTGCCTCAGGCTGGGGAAACTCCCGCAGGGGCCATCTGGGAGCCCTAGGAATGTGGCTCTGCCAAGGGTCCCACAACCCGGAACCAACTCCTCTGAGGAAAGGCACGACCTGCCTCAGCCTGTGCCAACCTCTCACAGAGACCAACCACAGAGAACACTCTCCACCCTAGTGGTGTCTTCTGTACCCTTACCCCTTCCCAGCATAACTGAGCAAGTGAGCCCTAATAAGCGACAGCTGCTGCTGCTGCTAAGTCGCTTCAGCCGTGTACGATTCTGTGAGACCCCATAGACGGCAGCCCACCAGGCTTCTCTGTCCCTGGGATTCTCCAGGCAAGAACACTGGATTGGATTGGATTGGGTTGCCATTTCCTTCTCCAGTGCATGAAAGTGAAAGTGAAGCAGAGGACAGACACTGAAGAGAGACTTACAAGCAGAGGCAAGCCAAAAACCAAAGCAGAATGCCAAGTCTGTATAAACAAAGCAAAAAGGGAAAAATAGTCCTGGAAGTGGCAGGTGCAATGGTTTGTTAGTTGCTCAGTTGCGTCTGACTCTGTGACTCCATGGAGTATATTCCACCAGGCTCCTCCATCCATGGAATTCTCCAGGCAAGAATACTCAAGTGGATAGCCATTCCCTTCTCCAGGGAATCTTCCTGACCCAGGAAATGAAGACAGGTCTCCTGCATTGCAGGTAGATTCTTAACCATCTGAGACACGAGAGAAGCCCTGGTTCAAATCCCCACAATTCGCGTGAGACTGTGCATTTGAGGGGCAACTTTAGACTTTGAGAACAGTTACAACTTGGAGCAAGGGAAGATCTGAGCTGACTCCACACTGCCCAAAACAGGTCCAGAGACCTTCTTAGAAATATTGGAGTACTTTCTGAGTAGGCAAATAGACTGGAACAGCAAAATGGAAGAATCATTTGGACATTCCTCTCACTACCACTCATATATATATATATATATATATATATATATATAGCCTTTCCTCCCTTTTATCATTTTAAAAATTTTTCCTAATATTGTCCTAATATGGTTCTTTATTATTCCTTTAATTTTTATTTATTATAAACTATTTTCCCTTTGTTTACAAAATTAACCTATTTTTAAAATAATTTCCATGTGTTTGATTTTTGATTTTGCATTTCTTTCTAAATTTTGTTTATTTATTTATTTGTTTTTGGCTGAGCTGGGTCTTCATTGTTGCACAGGCTTTTCCCTAGTTGCAGCGAGTGGGGGCTCCTCTCTAGCTGCGATGTGCAAGTTTCTCAGTGTGGTGGCTCCTGGGCACACGGGCTTCAGTAGTTGCAGGCACATGGGCTCAGAGGATGCAGCTCCCAGGCTCTAGGGCACAGGCTCAATAGTTTTGTCCCACAGGCTTTGTTGCCCCATGGTATGCGGGATCTCCCTGGATCAGGGGTTGAACCCATGTCTCCTATATTGGCAGGCAGATTACTTACCACTGAGCCACCAGGAAGACCTGATTTTTATATTTTTGAGAAACTACTTTTTCCGTGTTTTCGATTTTTGTTCATTGATCTTTGGTTTTTAATTTTGTATCTTTGAGAGTCTAACTTTTAGTATTGATTTTCACTTAGAGTTTGATTATTGGCTTGATTGCTTTCTTCTCTTTTGACCCCTCTTATCCTTTTATCCGGAGAAGGCAATGGCACCCCCACTCCAGTACTCTTGCCTGGAGAATCCCATGGATGGAGGAGCCTGGTGGGCTGTAGTCCATGGGGTCGCTAAGAATCGGACATGACTTAGCGACTTCGCTTTCCCTTTTCACTTTCATGCATTGGAGAAGGAAATGGCAACCCACTCCAGTGTTCTTGCCTGGAGAATCCCAGGGACGGGGGAGCCTGGTGGGCTGCCATCTATGGGGTCGCACAGAGTCGGACACGACTGAAGCGACTAAGCAGCAGCAGCAGCATCCTTTTTTCCCGTTTCCTCCTACTTCCCTCTTCTTTTTCCTAGATAAGTGTATGAAATTTTGGGGGTATTCTTGGCTGTTGAGAGTTGTTTTACCATTAGTCTAGCGACTTAGCAGCAGCAGCAGATGTTTGTCTTCTGTGCTGTGTGGCCTGTGAAGTATTGATGTTACTGTAAGTGGTTGGACCTAAAACCCAGAGGCAAAAGACTCAACTCCAGGACTTTGGACCACCAGAGAACTTCCAGCTTCATGAAAATGTAATAGGTGAGAGCCCCCCACAAAAGCCAGCAAAATCCAAGGATGTACACCCACCCCATGCCAATCCTTCAGAATAAAAGGGGCACAATCCTGCAAATTAGCAGACGGGATGCCCTAAGACATACTGAACACATAGACACGCCAGAACACACCACTGGACATGGCACTGCCCTCAAGAGAGACAGATGCAGCTCCATCCATGAGAATAAAGGCTCAAGTCCCCCCAACCAGGAAACCTTAACAAGGCACTGGCCTGACCCCACCCACTGGGGACAGACTCCACAATTAGGAGGAACTACCACCTTCCTAGTAAAGTAATGCTCAAAATTATCCAAGCCAGGCTTCAGCAATATGTGAACCGTGAACTTCCTGATGTTCAAGCTGGTTTTAGAAAAGGCAGAGGACCAGAGGTCAAATTGCCAACATTCTCTGGATCTTGGAAAAAGCAAGAGAGTTCCAGAAAAACATCTATTTCTGCTTTATTGACTATGCCAAAGCCTTTGACTGTCTGGATCACAATAAACTGTGGAAAATTCTAAAAGAGATGGGAATACCAGACCACCTGACCTGCCTCTTGAGAAATCTGTATGCAGGTCAGGAAGCAACAGTTAGAACTGGATATGGAACAACAGACTGGTTCCAAATAGGAAAAGGAGTACGTCAAGGCTGTATACTGTCACTCTGCTATTTAACTTCTATGCACAGTACATCATGAGAAACACTGGGCTGGAAGAAACACAAGCTGGAATCAAGATTGTTGGGAGAATTATCAATCACTGCAGATATGCAGATGACACCACCCTTATGGCAGAAAGTGAAGAGGAACTAAAAAGCCTCTTGATGAAAGTGAAAGAGGAAAGTGAAAAAGTTAGTTTAAAGCTCAACATTCAGAAAACGAAGATCACAGCATCCGGTCCCATCACTTCACGGGAAATAGATGGGGAAACAGTGGAAACAGTGTCAGACTTTTTTTTTGGGGGGGGGGGGGCTCCAAAATCACTGCAGATGGTGACTGCAGCCATGACGCTTACTCCTTGGAAGAAAAGTTATGACCAACCTAGACAGCATATTCAAAAGCAGAGACATTACTTTGCCGACTAAGGTCCGTCTAGTCAAGGCTATGGTTTTTCCAGTGGTCATGTATGGATGTGAGAGTTGGACTGTGAAGAAGGCAGAGAGCCGAAGAATTGATGCTTTTGAACTGTGGTGTTGGAGAAGACTCTTGAGAGTCCCTTGGACTGCAAGGAGATCCAACCAGTCCATTCTGAAGGAGATCAGCCCTGGGATTTCTTTGGAAGGAATGATGCTAAGGCTGAAACTCCAATACTTTGGCCACCTCATGTGAAGACTTGACTCACTGGAAAAGACTCTGATGCTAGGAGGGATTGGGGGCAGGAGGAGAAGGGGACCACAGAGGATGAGATGGTTGGATGGCATCACTGACTCGATGGACATGAGTCTGAGTGAAGTCGGGAGTTGGTGATGGACAGGGAGGCCTGGTGTGCTGCAATTCATGGGGTCTCAAAGAGTCAAACATGACTGAGCGACTGAACTGAACTGAACTGAACCACCTTCCAGCCCACCAGAAAAGAGACCCCCCAAAAAAACAGTAAATTAAGCAAAATGAAAAGTCAAAGATAGACACAGAAGATAAAGGAACATGGTAAAACCCCACAAAACCAAATGAATGAAGAGGAAATAGGCATTCCGACTGAAAAAGAATTCAGAGTAATGATAGTAAAGATGATCCAAGATCTTGAAAGTGAAATTGGAGGGACAGATCAAGAAGATGTAAGAAATATTTAACGAGGACCTAGATGAATTAAAGAATAAACAATAATGAACAATGAATAGCTGAGATTAAAAGTAAACTGGAGGGAACCAACAGTAGAGTAACTGAGGCAGAAGAACAGATGAGTGAGCTGGAAAATGCACTGGTGGAAATAACTGAAGCAGAACACCATAAAGGAAAAAAGAATCAAAAGTAATGAGGATGGTCTCAGACACCTCTGGGACAACATTAAGCACCCAACATTAGAATTACAGGGATCCCAGAAGAAGACAAAAGGAAAGGGCATGAGAAAATATTTGAGGAGATTATAGTTGAAAAATTCCCTAAAATGGGAAAGGAAATATCCACCCAAGTCCAGGAAGCCCAGAGAGCTACATACAGGATAAACCCAAGGAGAAACAAATCAAGACACATATTAATCAAACTAATAAAAATTGAACAGAAAGAACATGAAAAGTAGAAAAGGAAAAGCAGCAAATAATATACAATGGGATTCCCATGAAGCTAAAAGATAATCTTTTAACAGACACTGTGCAGGCCAGAAAGGAATGGCAGGATATACTTAAAGTGATGAAAGGGGAAAACCTACAACCAAGATTACTCTGTCCAGGAAGGATCTCATTCAGATTTGAAGGAGAAATGAAAAACTTCATAGACAAGCAAAAGTTAAAAGAATTTAGAACCATCAACTAACACTCCGATGAATGCTAAAGGAAATTCTCTAGATAGGAAGTAAGAAAAAAGTCTACCAAAACAAGCACAAAACGATAAAGTAAATGGTAACTGATGTGAAGACCTGACTCATAGGAAAAGACCCTGATGCTGGGAAAGATTCAGGGCAGGAGAAGAAGTGGACGACGGAGGATGAGATGGTTAGATGGCATCACCGACTCGATGGACATGGGTTTGGATAAAGAAAAGCATTACATAATGATCATGAGATCACTCCAAGGAGAAGGTAACAATTGCACATATATACCCAACAAAGGAGCACCAAAATACATAAGGTAAATGCTAACAATTATTAAATTGGAAATGTATAGTAACATAATAATAGTGGAAGATATTAATACCCAATTCACATTAATGAACAAATCATTGAGACAGAAAATTAATAGGGAAACACAAGCTTTAAAGGATACATTGGACCAGTTGGACCTAATTGACATCTACAGGGCATTCCACCTGAAAACAATAGATTTCACTTTTTTCTCAAGTGCACATGGACCATTATCCAGGATAGATCACATCTCGGGCCCTAAATCAAGCCATAGTAAATTTTAAAAAATTGAAACAATTTCAAGCATCTTTTCTGACCACAACACTATATGATTAAATAACAACTGCAAGAAAGAAAACTATACAGAACACAAACACATGGAGGCCAGACAACACACTTCTAAATAACCAACAGATCACTGAAGAAATAAAAAAGGAAATGAAAATATACCTAGAAACAATGACAATGAAAATACAACAACTCAAAATCTATGTGATACAGTAAAAGCAGTGCTAAGAGGAAAGTTTATAGCAATACAAACCTCCCCCCAAAACACGAGAGACATCAAACAAACAACCTAAACTTACCCCTAAAGCAAATAGGGAAAGAAGAACAAAGGAACTCCAAAGTTAAAGGAAAGAAGCCATAAGGGTCATAGCAGAAATAAAAGAAATGAAATAAACTATATCAAAGATCAATAAAATGAAAAGCTAGTTCTTTGAGAAGATAAACAAAATCAACAAACTGTTAGTCAGACTCATCAAGAAAAAAAGGGAGAAGACTCAAATCAATAAAATTAGAAATGAAAAAGGTGAAGTTACAAGAGACAAAAAAGAAATACAAAGGGTTATAAATGACTACTACAAGCAACTAATGGCAATAAAATGGGAAACCTGAAAGAAATGGACACAGTCTTAGAAAAGTATGACCTTCTAGAACTGAACCAGGAAGAAAGAGAAAATATGAACAGATAAATCACAAACACAGTCAACAAGACTATAATCAAAAATCTTCCAACAAAGGAAAGTCCAGGGCTACATAGTTTCACAGGTAAAATCTACCAAAAGTTTAGAGAAGAGTTAACATCAATCCTACTCAAACTCTTCCAGAAAGTCACAAAAGAAGGAAAACTCCCAAACTCATTCTACAAGGCCAGCATCACCCTGATACCAAAAAAAGACAAAGATGCAAAAGAAAGAAAGAAAGAAAATTGAAAATTACAGGTCAATACGACTGATGAACATGGATGCAAAAATCTTCAACAAAATTCTACCAAACAGAATCCAGCAACACATTAAAAAGATCATACATAATGACCAAGTTGGCTTTATCCCAGCAGTGCAAGGATTTTTCAATGTATGAAAGTTAATCGGTATGATATACAACATTAATGAACTGAAAAATAAAAACAATAGGATCATCTCAATAGATACAGAGAAAACTTTCGACAAAATTCAACATCCATTTATGATTAAAAAAAAAAAAAAAACTCTCCAGAGAGCAGGCATAGAAGGAGTATACCTCAACATAATAAAGGCGATATACAAAAAACCCACAACAAATATTATCTTTCATGGAGAAAAGCTGAAAGAAATTCCTTTAAAATCAGGAACAATACAAGGGTGCCCACTCTCATCACTAATATTCAAAATAGTTTTGGAGGTCTAGGTACAACAATCAGAGAAGAAAAGAAAATAAAAGCAATCCAGATTGGAAAAGAAGTAAAACTCTCACTGTTTGCAGATGACATGATTCTTTACATAGAAAACTCTAAAGATAGCACCAGAAAATTACTAATACTAAGCAATGAATATAGTAAGGTCACAGGATACAAAATTAGTACACAGAAATCCCTAGTACTTCTATACACTAATGATGAAAATTTCTAAAGAGAAATTAAGGAAATGATTCTATTTATCATTGCAACAACAGCAATAAAAGAATAATACAGTTAGAAATAAATTTACTTAAAGAGACAAGAGACCTTTATGCAGAAAAATATGACACAAGTGAAAGAAATTATGGACGACACAAACAGATGGAGCAATATACCATGTTCTTGGACTGGAAGAATCAATATTCTAAAAACAAGTATAATACCAAAGCAATCTATAGACTCAACACAATCCCTCTCAAACTACCAATGGTATTTTTCACAGAACTATAACAAATAATTTCACAATTTGTATGGAAACACAAAAGACCCAGAATAGCTAGCCTAAGCAATCTTGAGAAAGAAGAATGGAGCTAGAGGAATCAACCTTCCTGACTTCAGACTATACTACAAAGCTACAGTCATCAAAACAGTATGGTACTTGAACAAAAACAGAAATTATAGACAAATGGAACAAGATAACAAAATCCCAGAGATAAATCCACAGGTGTATGGGCACCTTATCTTTGATAAAGGGGGCAAGAATATACAATGGAGAAAAGACAGTCTATTCAATAAGTGATGCTGGGAAAATTGGGTAGCTAGGTTTAAAGAATAAAATTAAGACACCTCCTAACATCAAATCCCATGGATGGAGAAGCCTGGTAGGCTGCAGTCCATGGGATCGTAAGAGTCGGACACGACTGAGCGACTTCACTTTCACTTTTCACTTTCATGCATTGGAGAAGGAAATGGCAACCCACTCCAGCGTTCTTGCCTGGAGAATCCCAGGGACGGGGGAGCCTGGTGGGCTGCCATCTAGGGGGTCGCACAGAGTCGGACACAACTGAAGTGACTTAGCAGCTAACATCAAATAGAAAAATAAACTCAAAATGAATTAAAGACATAAATGTAAGGCTGAAAACCATAAAAATCTTAGAGGGAAACAGGCAGAACACTCTTTGACATAAATCACATCAAGATCCTCTATGACCCCACCTTCTAGAGTAATGGAAATAAAAATGAGAATAAACAAGTGGGACCTAATTAAATTTAAAAGCTTTTCACAGCAAAGGAAACCATAATCAAGGTGCAAAGAGAACTATCAGAATGAGAGAAAGTAACAGCAAATGAAACAACTGACAAAGCAGTTGACTAAATGGACAGTTGCCAGGTTTGACCTCCTGGATGTGCAAGGGACTCTCAAGAGTCTTCTCCAGCACCACAGCTTGAAAGCATCAATTCTTCAGTGCTCACCCTTCTTTATGGCCCAACTCGCATCTGTACATGACTACTGGAAAAACCATATCTTTGACTACACAGACCTTTGTCAGCAAAATGATGTCTCTGCTGTTTAATATGCTGTCGATATTTGTCATAGTTTTTCTTCCAAGGAGCAAGCATTTTTTAATTTCAATGCTGCAGTCATCATCTGCAATGATTTTGGAGCCCAAGAAAATTAAGTCTGTCACTGTTTCCATTGTTTCCCCATCTATTTGCTATGACGTGATGAGACTGGATGAATACACAGAACTATACAAAAAAAAAAAAAAAAAAAAAAAAGATCTTAATGCCCTGGACAACCATGGTGGTGTGGTCACTCACCTAGAGCCAGATATCCTGGAGTGTGAAGTCAAGTTGGGCCTTAGCAAGCACAGTATGGATATTCCTTTAAAAACTAGGAATAAAACTACCCTTGTTGTTGTTTGTTGTTCAGTTGCTATCATGTCTGACTCTGCAACCCCATGGACTGCAGTATGCCAGTCTTCCTTGTCCTTCACTATCTCCTAGAGTTTGCTCAAATTCGTGTCCATTGAGTTGGTGATACTATCTAACCATCTCATCCTCTGTCATCCCCTTCTCCTCCTGTCCTCAATTTTTCCCCGCATCAGGTTATTTTCCAATGAGTCGGTTCTTCCTATCAGGTGGTCTAAATATTGAAATTTCAGCTTCAGCACCAGTCCTTTCAATGAATATTCAGGATTGATTTCCTTTAGGATTAACTGGTTTGATCTCCTTGCTACCCAAGGGATTCTCAAGAATCTTCTCCAGCACCACAGTTCCAAAGTATCAATTCTTCAATGCTCAGCCTTCTTTATGGTCCAGATCTCACATTTGCACATGACCCAACAATCCCACTACTGGACATATACCCTCAGGCAACCATAATTCGAAAAGACACATATACCCTAATGTTCATTGCAGCACTGTTTACAATAGCTAGGACATGGAAGCAACCTAATATGTCCATCAATGGATGAATGGATAAAGAAGTTGTGATACACCTTGTTGGTTTCCGTTCAGAGATATCTGGCTTATCTGGACTCCACAGTTCTTCAACAGAGAAATCTTGAAAAGGACTGACTGGTTCTTGCAGTTTCAAACAATGACCCACATCCTGCTTGCTCCTCCTTTCCTGAGTGCATCCCCTATGTGGCCTTCCATGATGTGTGGTATCTTCCTCTCCTGGACTGGTTCAGTGACATTTATAGATGTGGCCATAGACTTCTCACAGGATGAATGGGAATTCCTGTACTCGGCACGGAGGGACATTTAGAGGGATGCGACCTGAGAGAATGACAGCAACTTCATCTCACCAGCAGGACCTTCCAAGTCTAAACCAGATATAACTACCTTATTGGAAGAAGAGAAGGAGCCCTGGGTTGATTGTGAGGGAAGGAACAGGAAGACATAACCCTGGTGAGGGCCAAGCAGGCATGGGGAATCGTTACTGTAGGCAATAGCCAAGTATGTTAGGGTAGAGACATACCTTTGAGATGTTACAGATCCCTCTTCAACAGTCTGTGGAGGAAAGGCCTGAGACCTTGGAAGCAAAATGTTTTAAGCTCAGGCTAACAGCAACAGCAACAAAAAGAAGTTGTGATACCTATACACAATGAATATTACTCAGCTATAAAAAGGAACGATTCTGAGTCAGTTCTAATGTGGTGGATGAACTTAGAGCCTATTATTCAGAGAAAAAGAAAAGCAAATATGATATATTAATGCATATGTATGGAATCTAGAAAGATGGTACTAATGATCCTATTTGTAGGATAGCAAAATAGCTGCAGACATGAAGAGGAGAGAGACTTTTGGTTATAGTGGGGCAGGGAGAAGATGGGAAGATGAGAGTGAGTAGTAATGAAACATATACATTCCCATATGTAAAATAGATAGCCAGCAGGAATTTGCTGAATGAGACAGGGAACCCAAAGCCGGTGCTCTCCGACAACCTAGTGGGGTGGGATGTAGAGAGAGGTGGGAGGAAGGTTTAAGAAGGAAGGACACATGTGTGGGGCTGTGGTTGATTCATGTTGATGTGTGGCAGAAAGCACTATGTTGTAAAGTAATTATTCTCCAATTAAAAAAATAAAATTAAAAGAATAAGTAAATAAATGAGTAGATCATTTGACTTCTTGTCAAAATAATACCCATTCAAAGAGAATAACTGCCCTTTGACATTTGAACAGTGAGAGTCAAGAAACAAAACTGGATTAATCTAAGATATTTTCTGATGTGTACCAGGATCACATCTAAAGAACCATGCTTCTTACTCTTGTGGTGTATAAGCCTATCTGTTTTCACTTAGAGATTTATTGTTGCTTGTGTTTTTTCTTATTAATAATATTCCATATATTTTGGCAGCCCGTGTACTGTGCTATTGTTTTGTAGCCAGGAGATGAGAGATTAGAAAAAATTATTCAAAAAGCAATTCAGACACCATTTTCAACAAAGTATACTCAAACATCTCATGGAAGTTACTCCTCCCTCCAGGAGACCCAACTGACTTTAATATCCAAGTCACAGATGTAGGGAGTACAGATTTTACTAAGAGGAAAATGTTGAGGCTTAGTAAGAGGAAGGCCAGAAGGAAGCAAGTTAGGATTTAAAGGAGAACTGGAAGCTTTTGAGAAGCACATATTGGCAATGGATTTTACTGGATTGGAAGTTTGGGGACAAACATTATTATCGAAAAAAAAAAAAAAAAAACCTGGGCATTTCTCTGTAATGAAACCTCTGCATATATTCCCTGAAAATCCAAGTGGTTGAGAATTTTCTAATTTGAGGCCTCTTTCCTTCAGGGATATAATTAACAACTATTATTACTAAAATTCAACAACTAAGAAATATTTTTAAAGTAATCATTCAGTATCTATATACTATGGTTCTAAGATAGAATGTCTCTCTTTGAAATAACAGAATTTTTAAAAATCAGAAGAAACAGCAGTTATTCCTTTTAAAAAAGAGAAGTACACAGACTCTATTACATTTTTTATTACAAATAGATTATGAATTCTTTTTACTAAATTAAGAAATTACAGATTATAAAAACTAGTTTTAAAAAATTGAACCACATCATATCTGGCTTTATAATCTACTTTTTCATTTATATACTTATTTTAAAATTTATATACTTATACTATATTTCCTGAATATGCTTATTACTTATCATTAATTAGTGTTCTATGAGTCATTTTTAATGATAGCATACTATTCCATACTATGAATATCTTATTATCTATATAAGCAATAGTTAATTGTCAGATACCTGGCTTCTTTTTGCTTCTCTTCATTTATTTCTTTTATAATCAATGAAGCTGGTTTCTGATAATTTCTCTTAATTTTTTAATTTGTCAAAGCTTCAAAATATAGCAAAGGAAAACACTAAATTGTAGATAAGTTTGCATTGTACATAGACAATGCAAAACTAAAATACTCTCCTCATCTTAGCCAAGAACTAAAACACCTAATACTGCTATGGGAAGAAAAACAGTCATTTCTTTTGATTAAAATCTATGCAGTTATCTAGCTATAAAAAATAAATTAAATGACCAATAATCCTCTATTTTATATTAACACCTATTAGGTATCTACAGAGGAAAGGAAGACTTGACATCCTCTCTTTACCCACATTCAGATTCCTGTTATTAAAATAAACAGATTACTTACTGTGGAGAACAGTGTCATGTGTTTCTAAATTCAGTCAGATGGGGTGGTATTAAACCTATGAGCATATTAGGAAATCTTTAAAAATAAATTTATTTTCATTTCTGCTGGAATAAAACAGTATTGTGAAATAAGTCTCTTGGAATTGTATAATAACCAGCTATATAATGTACCTGTTTTAAACTTTATTCTACCTGCTTATTTATATCCTGAACTAGGTGTTTCCTTCAAGGTCTGTTGTTAGTGAAACGTCATGAGCAAACCTCAGTGGGCAACTAGGGCTCCTGGAATATGAACTCAGACCTCCTCACTTTAATCAGTCTACAGTGTTATATATATGGATACATCTGCCATTGCCCTAAGAGCGTGTTGCAGACCCTTTCCTGTCCTTCTTCCTCATTAGACTAGAAGCTCCCAGAGGATTGGGATCTTATCTTCCATGTCCTCATGTCATCTTTACTTCCTATCAAAATATTGAAAGTGTAGCAAAGTTAAATAAATGCTTGCTAAAAGAATTAATATATGTCATCCATTCACACAAGGTCATCAAACTACTTTTTTTGTTGACTTAGTAAGTTATGTGTCTTCCAACGTGTCTGTTAGAAAGAATACTGACTTCTAAAAAAAACCACACAATTTGAAATGTTCTATTTTGTGTTTTATCGCCACTCTGTTTATCTGCCCTGAAGGACTCGTGGCTAAGGCATTTTAGACAGGAAAATAAAATATGACAAGAAAACAGCTTGAGATAAGACTGACACTCATACTTATCCCATGCACAATCAAATTAAGCCCTCCATACCTGATCTGGTTAATTGAAATGGATGGCAGATAATCCCACAGAAAGATAATACAAATAAATTTAGGGCTCTTAATGACAAGATGGAGAAATTTGTATATTTCTATTCTTCTTTTTTCTGGTATTTTTATAATTTAATCTTCTATATTTGGGTCAACAAAGTTGGGAGAGGTCAACAACCCCCCCAAAAAATAAAGGGGAAAGCAATAAGGTGGCTGTGAGTCTTTGTGGACTAATTGAAATCCTTGCTTTTTAACAATAAAATTACTTTTACCTACACTTTTCTTAAGAACTAAAGGTACCCTTGAATTATACTTGAATCCCTCTTTTTAATGTGTAGAAATATCATATACAGCAAGCTCTTTGCCCAGAAAGCTGTACTGCATTGGTATTAAAGCTGACATGCAGGACCGTTGGATGTTGGATATCAATGTGCGTTTCTTTGTAGACAAAATGTTGTGCTGACAGACTCACCCATATACAAGGGAATTCTTTACTTCATTTTAATTTATTTAAAATATCTTAGAAACTATTTGATGGCAAATCATTACCACTGAAAGGGAAACAGTGACATCTGGTGGAATATTTTTACCTGAACAAATAGTCATCAACCTATTTATTCCCTCAAAATAAGTGTTTGAAATATACATTCTTTCCCTAGAGAAAAAGTGTGCCTTTGTAATAAAACTGGAGATTCTTCAGTTAATGTCCAGAGTAATAAATCTTAAAAAAAAGAGAGCCCCAAAGTGGATTACAAGGAATTTTATCTTCTATCATTCTAGCCATTTGAGCAATGCAATCTGAAAGTCACAAGCAATACGATAATTCAGAGATATGTAAACATACTCATATGTATATATGTGTATGTATATATTAATTATATATTATATGTTTTATTGTAGCCCATTAATTATATAATATATATTATAATGCTATATTAACTACATATTATATGTTATATTATGTACAACTATGTATAATATATTAACTATAAATATATGTGGATATAATACATACATATATATCAATTATGTGTGATTTTATATACAATGTACATACAGACATATATTGACTATATATTAGTATTAATTATATATCTACACATTTTATATTTAATATAGCTATATATGTATAACACATAAGAAAAATTTGTGAGGTCTGTCTGTCAATCTGGAAAAAAGTGAAACATGCTTTTATAATGCTCATGAGGGCTTCATATAGACCATAATAGATGTGTCAATATTAAAATGTGTATGTACCATATAATTTTTAAATTACTCTATAGTTAAATATGAATATGAATAATCACACAGTACTGAATGATGGTCTAGCCTGGCGCCCATATAGCAGTTACAAAGTAAATGCTCCCATGATTACTAATTAATTGTGCTACACGTTCTGGAATGTGAGTCATTTGCTACTGCTGTGTATTGCAAACTCTAAGTCAAATAAAGCCAAGGATTTCCTCCAAGCAGAGGAGGAGAGGTGACATGGAGAGAGTCTTGAAAGGTAGTTTAGATCTTAGACTTGGATTCCTAAAGATCTGGGCTAGAATTCTGCTTTCAGCAGCTGTGTAAAAGTGGAGAAGTCATTTAATTTCTCTGTCTATCCCCATTAGTAAAATGGGAACAAAAGTGCAACAAAGTTATTGTTAAGTATTAATAGAAAAATACAGGCAAAACACTTCAGTAGAGTGATGGGAAAATAACACTTATTTGTTGAAGTTATAATTACTCTATTACTCCCTTTTAACTTTTCTGTGTTTCGTTTACAAGCATGTATAATTTTTTTGGGGGGGGGGGAAGGCGGGTGGCGCATTGCCTGGCAAGTGGGATCTTAGTTCCCTGACCAGGGATTGAACTCCACACTCCTGCATTGGGAGCCTGGAGTCTCAACCACTGGACCACCAGGGAAAGTATCCCCCCCCCCTTTTTTTTTTCTTTTTCACCAACTGATTGAACAATATATTCACTGTTTTGTTCCACTACCTTCTGCCATTTTTCTGGCAACTTCCTAATTCCATCTTCCCAAAACTTTTTATCTGTTTGAGCAAATAACTATTTCAGGTGCCCTTTGCAGTCTTTCAGGGAACCGAAATTTTTCCATTGAGATAGTTTGGTAAAAATAAATGGAAATTCCGAAGGCGCAATATCTGGTGAATATGGCGGATGAATCAGAACTTGCCTGCCAAGCTGTAACAGCTTTTGTCCGGTCATCAAAGAAATATGTGGTCTTCCAGTATCCTGAGGGAACACTGTATGCTTTCTGTTGACTAATTCCAGATGCTATTCACTGAGAGCTGCTTTCAGCTGATCTAATTGGGAGCTGTACTTGCAAAATTTGTTGGAATTGTACACTGCTGTATAATACATTATATGACACAGTATGTTGTATCACATATTTCTCATTGTGTAAAAGTTTCTAACCTTGATTACAAAGATCAGAGCAACCCAGCAGTTGGGAACTTGGAGTCTAGAGCAAAATCAGAAAATGGTTCAAATCTTGGCTGTTTCACTTCCTGTGTGGTGTTGGGCAAGTTGCTTAATTTTCCTGTGACCCAGTTTCATCATTTATAAATGAGAATAAAACTTTATCTTATCTCATACAGTTTTATTATGAGAATTTATTATGAGACTATATTGTGCAGTTTAAATGTGTTCATGCATACAAAGCTTTATAGTGCTGTCTGGCAAGGTAAGGGCTGTATAAATATTACTTCTTAGTATTGAATTATCTAAAATGTAATAACACAGAAATCAAACAGAACACTTGTTCTACATTCCCAAATAATTTCAAGAGATGTGAGTGGAAAACTTGATCTAAATTTGACTCCTAAAGTATGTGTGGAAATATCAATAACCTCAGATATACAGATGACACCACCCTTATGGCAGAAAGTGAAGAGGAACTAAAGAGCCCCTTGACAAAAGTGAAAGAGGAGAGTGAAAAAGTTGGCTTAAAGCTCAACATTCAGAAAACTAAAATCGTGGCATCTGGTCCCATTACTTCATGGGAAATAGATGGGGAAACAGTGGAAACAGTGGCTGACTTTATTTTCTTGGGCTCCAAAATCACTGCAGATGGTGATTGCAGTCATGAAATTAAAAGACGCTTACTCCTTGGAAGGAAAGTTATGACCAACCTAGACAGCATTTAAAAAGCAGAGACATTACTTTGTCAACAAAGGTCTGTCTAGTCAAGGCTATGGTTTTTCCAGTGGTCATGTGTGGATGTGAGTTGGACTGTGAAGAAAGCTGAGTGCCGAAGAATTGATGCTTTTGAACTGTGGTGTTGGAGAAGACTCTTGAGAGTCCCTTGGACTGAAAGGAGATTCAACCAGTCCATCCTAAAGGAGATCAGTCCTGGGTGTTCATTGGAAGGAATGATGTTGAAGCTGAAACTCCAATACTTTGGCCACCTGATGCAAAGAGCTGACTCATTTGAAAAGACCCTGATGTTGGGAAAGATTGAGGGCAGGAGAAGGTGACGACAGAAGATGAGATGGTTGGATGGCATCACCAACTCAATGGACATGGGTTTGGGTGGACTCTGGGAGTTGGTGATGGACAGGGAGGCCTGGCATGCTGCAGTTCATAGGTTGCAAAAAGTTGGACACCACTGAGCGACTGAACTGAAGTGAAAGTGTGTGTGTGTGTTTGTGTGTTAGTTACTTACTCATGTCTGACTCTCTGTGACCCCATGGACTGTAGCCACCAGGCTCTTCTGTGCATGGAATTCTCCAGGCAAGAATACTGGAGTGGGTTGCCATTCCCTCCTCCAGAGGATCGTCTGGACCCAGGGATCAAACCCAGGTCTCCTGCATTTCAGGCTCCTGCATTGCAGGCAGATTCTTTACCATCTGAGGGCTTCCCTGATAGCTTAGTTGGTAAAGAATCCACCTGCAATGCAGGAGACCCCAGTCCGATTCCTGGGTCAGGAAGATCCGCTGGAGAAGGGATAGGCTACCCACTCCAGTATCCTTGGGCTTCCCTTGTGGGTCAGCTGGGAAAGAATCTGCCTGCAATGCAGGAGACCATGGTTTGATCCCCTGGGTTGGGAAGATCCCCTGGAGAAGAGAAAAGGTACCCACTCACTCCGCTTTTCTGGCCTGGAGAATTCAATATTAAATATTGAAATCAAAATCAAATATTAAGTCTGTTTATCAAGTGGAGAAGTTTAATACACAGTCTTGTTCTTTGACTATTAGGTACCATTTCCTATAATAAAGTTGTTTCTCCTATATTATGTGGAACTGTAGAAGTTCAGGATTGGGTCAGTGAGTGAGTGAAGGTCGCTCAGTCCTGTCTGACTCTTTGCAACCCATGGATTATACAGTCCATGGAATTCTCCAGGCCAGAATACGGAGTGGGTAGCCTTTCCCTTCTCCAGGGGATCTTCCCAACCAAGGGATCAAACCCAGGTTCCCTGCATTGCAGGCGAATTCTTTACCAGCTGAGCCACAAGGGAAGCCCCAGGATTGAGTGACATGATCTCCTAATTCCAATAAGGCAAGAATCCTGTCAGCATTCCTCGTGAGTGATTGTCCATTCTCTGCTTGAGCACCTGCAGTGATTAAGAAATATCACCTCTTGAAATAGCACATGGTGTCTTATAGAAAGTAATTACTGTAACTAAAGTCAAACATGAAATAATAAGCAACCAATTTATCTCCTTCTTCATCACCAAAACCCAAATAAAACAAGTAAAGAATTGCTTTTGAAAAATCCCACAAGAGCCAGGGATGTTAATGAAACCTTGGAAGCTGATTTGGCAGAATAGAGAAACTGAGTTCTAAATCTGCAAGGGGGAAGATCAACCATGGAAAGGCTCAGGTACATCTGAGGTGTGATATAGTGCTGAAAATGATAATTTATTGAAAGGTTGTTTTAAAAAAATTCAGATACCCAGATTCTCTCTCTCACCTCATAAAGCCAGTGAATTGCCCTCCTGCCCACCCAGGCATATGGATTTCCTTTCTGAAGATGTTGAACGGTAAAGATTGTCACCAGGACACCAGGCACAAAGGATTGTAAAGCACCTTCTGAAAACAAGGGATTAAGTGTAGATCTGCATATTGAACACTGAGCCCCTCAGATGGTCTTCTAGCACGGTAACCACCACCAAACTCCTTCCCCAGTTTCATCCGTGGAAATTTAACAGCCCGAGGGAAAGATCTCTGATACTGACAAGAATCTTCCTAAGTGGTCTCTCCCCCAGAATGATCACCTTGTGGTGAGGTCTACCATTTGCCTAATCTCATTCATGTCACAGCATTTAATTACCTTGCTGTTGTGGATTCTGTATTCACCCTTCAGGACTGAGGCGATTCTCCCAGTTGCTGGATGCATTAGTGGCTTATGGATCATAGATGATTTCCTTTCTGGAAATCACCCCAAATGAAGACAGCTGCCTTGCCCAGAGGACAAACTCAATCCAGTGACTTGTAGATGATTACAATCTTTAAATAGCAACCCACTCCAGTATCCTTGCCTGGAAAATCTCATGGACAGAGGAGCCTGGTGGGCTGCAGTCCATGGGGTCGCAAAGAGTCGGGAACGACTGAGCGACTAACACTTACAATCTTTCCCAGAGGAAAACCCAAATCCAGACCCTTGCCTCAATTTAGTATATCTCTGAAGTGTCATCCCAGTACCAGAGCTTTCCCTGTTATTCCCTGGTAATTGATTGAAACAATATTTCTACCAAATTTCTCTCTCTCCCCCTCAGGTGTTGACCCCAAGAAAATCCCAAATAAACTTACTATCCAATCTATTTCCCAGGGAACCTGATCTAACAGACTGACTCTAGAATTTGAAAGCACATCCCAGCCTTTATTTTTAGGAAAGATTCTAACATGAAAGAATGAGTCCAGATCAATTCAAAGTGAGGATACAAAAAGGAACTTGGAGGAGAAAGATAGTGCAGAGAATATTAAGCTAAATTTTTCTCAAAGAGATAAATTTTATTCATAAAATGAAAAACAAGATGCTCTAAGACAGAACTTTCAGAAAACAAAGAACAACTCTTGAGAATTAAAAATACATTAATAGAAATAAAAATTCTGATAGATTGAGATAAAATTTTGTAACTCTTCAGAATATAAAGCAAAATACAAAAAGATGGAGATTAAGAAAGCATGAGAAAATTAGATCCAGGAGGCACAGCATTTTACTAGAAAAGGAATTTTAAAAATACAAATTAAAAAAAAAACTAATAGAGAACATGAGAAAATGTCTCAAAACTACAGGCCAAGAGTTTCTCAAGTATCCCACACAATGAACACTAAAGCTCCACATTAATGCAAATCACTGAGAAGTTTCAGACTAGTAAAGAGTCTGAAATGCAGTACTTGGGTGCAATCTCAAAAAAAGACAGAATGATCTCTGTTATGATCTCTTGGTAATGATCTCATTACCAAGTCAAACAATTCAGTATCACAGTAATTCAAGTGTATGCCCCAACCACTAATGCCGAAGAAGCTGAAGTTGAATGATTCTATGAAGACGTACAAGACCTTTTAGTCTAACACCAAAAACAGATGTCCTTTTCATAGGAGACCAGAATGCAAAAGTAGGAAGTCAAGAGATACCTGGAATAAGAAGGAAGTTTGTTCATAGAGTACAAAAGGAAGCGTGGCAAAGGCTAACAGAGCTTTGCCAAGATAATGCACTGGTCATAGCAAATACCCTCTTCCAACAGCACAATAAAAGATTCTACACATGGACATCACCAGATGGTCAATACTGAAATCAGATTGATTATATTCTTTGCAGCCAAAGATGGAGAAGCTCTATACAGTCAGCAAAAATAAGACCAGGAACTGACTGTGGCTCAGATCATAAACTCCTTATTGCCAAATTCAGACTTAAATTGAAGAAAGTAGGGAAAACACTAGACCATTCAGGTATGACCAAAATCAAGTATCTGATGATTATACAGCAGAAGCAGCAAATAGATTCAAGGGATTAGATCTGATAGACAGAGAGTCTGGAGAAATATGGATGGAGGTTCATGACATTGTATTAGAGGCAGGGATCCAGACCATCCCCAAGAAAAAGAAAGGCAAAAAAGTAAAATAGTTGTCTGAGGAGGCCTTGCAAATAGCTGAGAAAATAAGGGAAGCAAAAGGAGAAAAGGAAAGATATACCCACTTGAATGCAGAGTTCCAAAGAATAGCAAGGAGAGGAATAATAAAAAGAAAAAATTATAAGATATTATATAAAATATAATATATTATATATAATATAATAAAAAGTAATAAGAAAGTCTTCCTAAGTGATCAATGCAAAGAAATAGAGGAAAACAATAACATGGAAAAACCTAGAGACCTGTTCAAGAAAATTAGAGACACAAGGGAGCATTTCATGCAAAGACGGGCACAATTAAGGCCAGAAATGGTATGGGCTTAGCAGAAACAGAAGATATTAAGAAGAGGTGGCAAGAATACACAGAACTATACAGAAAATATCTTAGTGACCCAGATAATCACAATGGTCTGATCACTATCCTAGAGCCAAACATCCTGCAGTGTGAAGTCAAGTGGGCCTCAGGAAGCATCACTACGAACAAAGCTACTGGAGGTGGTGGAATTCCAGCTGAGCTATTTCAGATCCTAAAAGATGATGCTGTTGAAATGCTATATTCAATATGCAAGCAAATTTGGAAAACTCAGCAGTGGCCACAGAGCTGGAAAAGTTCAGTTTTCATTCCAATCCAAAAATGGGCAGTGCCAAAGAATGCTCAAACTACCGCACAATTGCACTCATCTCAGTTCAGTTCAGTTCAGTCTCTCAGTTGTGTCCGACTCTTTACGAAACCATGGACTGCAACACGCTAGGCCTCCGTATCCATTGCCAACTTCCGGAGTATACCCAAACTCATGTCCATTGAGTCTGTCATGCCGTCCAACCATCTTGTTCTCTGTCGTCCTCTTCTCCTCCTGCCTTCAATCTTTCTCAAAATCAGGGTCTTTTCCAATGAGTCAGATCTTTGCATCAGGTGGCCAAAGGATTGGAATTTCAGCATCAGAATCAGTCCTTCCAATGAATATTCAGGACTGATTTCCTTTAGAATGGACTGGTTGGATCTCCTTGCATTCCAAGGCAATCTCAAGAGTTTTCTCCAGCACCACAGTTCAAAAGCATCACTTCTTCAGTGCTCAGCTTTCTTTAGAGTCCAACTCTCACATTCATACGTGACTACTGGAAAAACCATAGCCTTGACTAGACGGACTTTTGTTGGCAAAGTAATGCCTTTGCTTTTTAATATGCTGTCTAGGTTGGTTATGACTTTTTTTCCAAGGTGCAAGGGTCTTTTAATTTCATGGCTGCAGTCACCATCTGCAGTGATTTTGGAGCCCCAAAATATAAAGTCTGTCACTGTTTCCATTGTTTCCCCAACTATTTGCCATGAAGTGATGGGACCAGATGCCATGATCTTAGTTTTCTGAATGTTGAGTTTTAAGCCAACTTTTTCACTCTCCACTTTTACTTTCAACAAGAGGCTCTTTAGTTCTTCTTTACTTTCTGACATAAGGGTGGTGTCATCTCCATATCTCGCTTGCTAGCAAAGTAATGCTCAAAATTCTCTAAGTGATTCTTCAACAGTACATGAACCAAGAACTTTTAGATGCTCAAGCTGGATTTAGAAAAGGCAGAGGAACCAGACATCAAATTGCTAGTATCCATTGGATCATAGAAAAAGCAAGAGAATTCTGGAAAAACATCTATTTCTGCTTCACTGACTATGCTAAAACCTTTGTGTGGATCACAACAAACTGTGGGAAATTCTTAAAGGGAAGGGAATACCAGACCACCTTATCTGCCTGCTGAGAAATCTGTATGTAGGTCAAGAAATAGCAGTGAGAACCAGACATGGAACAATGGACTGGTTCAAAATCGGGAAAAGAGTACATCAAGTCTATATATTGTCACCCTGCTTATTTAATTTATATGCAGAGTACATCATGCGAAATGCCAGGCTGAATGAAGCACAGCTGGAATCAAGATTGCCAGGAGAAATATCAACAACCTCAGATATGCAGATGACACCACCCTTATGGCAGAAAGTGAAGAGGGACTAAAAAGCCTCTTGATGAAAGTGAAAGTGGAGAGTGAAAAAGTTGGCCCAAAGCTCAACATTCAAAAAAATGAAGATCATGGCATCTAGTCCCATTACTTCATTGCAAATGGATGGGGAAACAGTGACAGAGTTTATTTTCTTGGTCTCCAAAATCACTGCAATGGTGACTGCAGCCATGAAATTAGAAGGCACTTGCTCCTTTGAAGAAAAGCTATGACCAACCTAGACAGCATATTAAAAAGCAGAAACATTATTTTGTCGACAAATGTCTATATAGTCAAAGCTATGGTTTTTCCAGTAGTCATGTATTGACCTGAGAGTCAGACCATAAAGAAGGCTGAACGCCAAAGAATTGATACTCTTGAACTGTGGTGCTGGAGAAGACTCCTGAAAGTCCCTTGGACAACAAGGAGATCAAACATGTCTATCCTAAAAAACATCAGTCTCAAATATTCATTGGAAAGACTGATGCTGAAGCTGAAACTCCAGTACTTTGGCCACCTGATGTGAAGAGCTGACTCATTAGAAAAGACCCTGATGCTGGCAAGAATTTGAAGGCAAAAGAAGAAGGGGACGTCAGAGAGCAAAATGGTTGGATGGCGTCACCGACTCAGTGGACATGAGTTTGAGCAAGTTCCGGGAGAGGCAAAGGACAGGGAAGCCTGGCATGCTGCAGTCATGGGGTCACAAAGAGTCAGACACAGCTGAGCGACTGAACAATAACAATGTATAAAGAGTATTTACTGAAAATTTTCCAGGAGAATAAAAAAATAAATGTAACATATATGCAATGATATTCTCAGGTTCTTAACAACAATCTTGAAAGTTAGAAAACAATAATGCAACCCGTGGCTTTAAAATGTGAGAGAGTGTAATTTCCAATCCAGAATTCTAGTCCCAGGAACACTCTTAATCAACTTTAGAAAAGAACAGAAACGATTGTCAGGTTTCAAAATTTTTATTTATCATACATCCTTTCTGAGGAAGCTTACTGGGAAAAATCTTCCTTTGAAATAGGGAAATAGAACAAGACATAGGCTACTGTTAATATTTCAGAAAGAAGTAAGGAGTGTTGGAAAGACCCACAGCTGCCAGATAGGAGCCAGTGAGCTCAAGACTCCAAAGAGGATTTTCCTAAGAAAAAAATGGCATTGAAAGATTGACCAGCATGTTTACTGCATTGATGGAAGCCCTACAGCTCTGATGGAGAATCTGGAGGGTAAATTAACAAAAGCACCCAGGGGAAATAGCAAAAATATGACAATCATTAATTCTAAGCAAAACAAAACATTGTGTAAAACAGAAAATATCCTCAATACTTTATGTGACTCAATCATGAGTTATTTATATACGAAAATATCCTCAATACTTTATGTGACTCAATCATGAGTTATTTATATAAAACACATCCTAAATATTGATTTAACCAGAAAGTTATTTAACTTGCTGGGAGAAAAGAAAAGGAGGGAAAATGATAGACACCCAAATTCCCATGTTCTATAGTAAAAGTGTTTAGATTTAATGTTTTTAGAGCAGAATATGCATAATATTTATAAAATAGAAGGAAATATTAGAAGAATAAGTGAAAACAGTCCGTAAAGTTTGCTCTGGGAAGCAAGGATTAGGATGAAGAGAAAGAAGATAGCTGTTGTTTTAAATTACATGCTTTGCACTGTTATTTGTCTCTGTAAATTGTGTGCATGAATTATTTTAATAAACAGTTTTTTTTAAAGCAATAAGTGGTTGAAAGAAAATTTCTTGTTTTTTATTCTTACCTATTATCTGCCTCTCTACCTTCTGGTCCTAATTATCCTCTTCATGACTCAACATATAAAAATATTGATAGTTTCTCATCATCATGACTATCTTTCAAGCACTTTAAACCAGAGATCTTGTTCTTCCTTTAGTTTCCATTTAAGGGCAAACTCCCTTTTTGTTCAACTGCACCTTATGTGAAACCATTCTCTCCTTGACCTGATTGCTTGTCTCTTTACTCAACAGCGTGGTATCCAGAGCTAAGAAGGATACTCCAGAGACCGGCTAATTTACAGCAACATCATCACTTCTTTCATTCTGTACATTATAATCCATTAAAGACAACAAAGGTCACATTAACTGTCTTAGAATCTTAAACACACTAGTGCTTCGTAGTGAAATTTTAAAGTCTCTTCCACCTAAAATATTAAGTCACCTATCCATAGGGTGGAATTTGTTTGAATTTCCTTTTTTGTATCTTCGTGAAGATCCTTATATTTCCTCTATCAAAGTGCAACTGACTAAATTCACCTTATAGCCAAATTAAAAAGAAAATGTATTTGGCTCCTGATTCATTCATAGAAAATATTACCCATCTCTTCCAAATTTGTGTCATACATGAATGTGATCACTGTACTTTCAATTCAGGTCTTGAGTAAGGATGGGAAACACCCCCAGGTTAACAACCATCTGTTAGCCTGTTTTAAGTTTGAAGTTGTTCAACTGTTAATAGATCATCCAATCTAGCCAAGAACCAGCTACACCAAGTAGATAACAGATCTATAGTGTAGCTATTTGTTAGTGCAGTCATTAAGAAGACAAATTAATATCATCAAATGTACTGGTCTTTTTTTCTGATATGAATTATTATGAAACAAATACAGGCAGCTACTATCATTTCTATTTTATTAGATATTCAGACACAGAGCTGTCATTTGACTTGTCTGTTATCTTATAGAGGCAAACCTGGATGCAGGTTTTGATTTTGGCTCCTGACTTATAGGCCTATTCTCTAGAAGTATCTTGGGGTATGTTACTATTGTTGTTGCTGTTGTTAGCTTAATGTGAGTTTGTAAGCCAAAGACTTTTATCTTCATTCTCATACCCTGAAATCCCACGGGAACAGCATACCTCAGTCCTGGAGGTCACGCCATATATATTTACATTTTAATGGGCAAACCCAAGCCTCACCAGGCCCAGCTATTCCCATTGCTTTCTGACAAGTGACTGAAGACACAGCTTTAAGCCTTTGGAACTTCCTAGGCAAAGAATCTGTACTTTGACATTTGCATTCATCTCATTATGTTTGATTGGCATATTGAGATCCATAAGCTTGTGGTTAATACACTGCCAAGGATTCTTAATTAAGCTGGTTGTGCAAAAAATGCATCAGAGTCTCTTGAGAAATGTATAATCTTTGCCAGTCATTCACATTGAATTTTCTTTGCTGCTCTGGTGGCATAGCAATAGTGTTACAGGGAAGATTGGAGATTTGACATTACAAGCCTCCAGTAATCTGGTCCTGCCATTTGAAATGGGAAGCTAGAAAAACTGTCATGATAGAGGGGAGAGACAGCAGAATTTGTTGTTGTTCAGTTGCTAAGTCGTGTCCAATTCTTTGCTACCACATAGACTATAGCACACCAGACTGCCCTGTCCTTCACTATTTCTCGGACTTTGCTCAAATTCATGTCCACTGAGTCAGTGATGCTATCTAACCATCTCATCCTCTGCAGCACCCCCCCACCTTTTTTTTTTTGCCTTCAACCTTGCCCAGCATCATGGGCTATTCCAATGAATCAGTTCTTTGCATCAGTCGGCCGAAGTATTAGAGTTTCAGCTTCAGCATCAGTCTTTCCAATGAATATTCAGGCTTGATTTCTTTAGGATTGACTGAATTGATCTCCTTGCTGTCCAAGGGAATCTCAAGAGTCTTCTCCAGCACCACAATTAGAAAGCATCAGTTCTTCAGACCTCAGCTTTCTTTATGGTCCAACTCTCACATCCATAAATGAATACTGGAAAAAAACCATAGCTTTGACTATATGGACCTTTGTTGGCAAAGTGATGTCTCTGTTTTTAATATGCTGTCTAGAGTTTCCCTGGTAGCTCAAGCAGTAAAGAATCTGCATGCAACACGGGATACTCCAGTTCAATTCCTGAATTGGGACAATTCCCTAGAAAAAGGGACAGCAACCGACTCCAGTATTCTTACCTTTAGAATTCCATGGACAGAGGAGCCTGGCAGACTACAGTCCGTAGGGTCTCAAAGAGTCAGACACAACTGACTTTTGCTTTTACTAGGTTTGTCATAGCTTTTCTTCCAAGGAGCAAGTATATTTTAATTTCATGGCTGCAGTTTGTTATGCCCAGAGTCCGAGTCCCCAAAACTGAGAGAATAAGACGTCCACAGCAATGCAAAAGCATGAAGGGGTTTTATTTGTAGCTCGAGCTAGGGCTCCCGCCACATCCAATGCAGTGGATTTACAGCAGTATTTATAGGTTTTAGAACAGAGAGTTGGCAAGGGCTGATTGGCTGCAGGAGTTTCCTAGTATTTACTAATTGGCTAAACTTTATTGGCTGCAGGGGTTTCCTGGTATTTGCTAATCAGCTATTGGCTGCAGGGGGATGTCTTTTACATCCCCTGTAAAAGGGGAGTAAAAGTTTGAGTTTTGGGATAAACTCAAACCAGGTTACGGGGAGTATGCTGATTAGACAAGTCCTGGCATCCACGGGGATGACCTCACTGGGCAATGACTCAGCCTTTCCCATGAGTCCTACCTTAGTCCCTGAAGCCTATCATGGCGTTTGTTAGGTCCCAACATTCCCCCCTGTCCTTTGATCATGGAGAGGAATCCTCCTCTTCATTCTGAGACATTGCCTGATATTGTTGTCTCAGCATCATCACTTGAACTGTACTGATATGTTCTTTTTACAAAGGTCCAAGATCGAAGAATAAATCTGGCCACCAAGTATTGGGGGGATTCCAGTAGTCAAATTGAGTACCTCATGGGTTAGTCCATTACGAAACGTCTAGGTGACCTTAGCAGGTTGATGTGGGTTAGCACCAGCAGTTCCGGAGTGGAAAAGGAGGGCCACCAACAGGAGAGTCAGGGGGATTTGTCTGGGGCCAGCTGGCGGATGAGCTTCATTTTTAAGGGGTTGGTGGGAGGCAGCATCATCTTCCATTCTTTTGGGGCCTTTTCTTGTTCCTCTGGGGTGGCACGATGCACGTGGTTGCAGTGCACCCAGGGTCCAATTCCATCCACCTTTAGGGCAGTGGGGGTGGTAAGGAGAACACCATAGGGGCCCTTCCATCTTGGCTCTAAGGTTTTTGACTGGTGTCTCTGAACCCAGATCCAATCTCCCCAGCCCATATCATGGGACAGGATTGTTCCTTTACTCTGGCCCTCATCAGCTTCTCGTATCAGTGACCAGATACGTTTATGCACTTTACTTAAAGCCAGTATCTCTTGTTGGAAAGTGCGTAGCGAGAGAGATGGTTTAGTCTTTCCCTCAAACACTGAACAAATGGGGGATGGACTTCCATATACAATTTCAAAGAGAGTCAAACCTAGTTTATAGGGGGTATTGCGCGCCTGAAAAAGTGTAAAGGGAAAGAGGGTTACTCAGTCCCCGCCAGTCTATTGCCAGCTTTGTTAAAGTTTCTTTTAGGGTCCGATTCATTCTTTCTACTTGTCCTGAGCTCTGGGGACTGTACTCGCAATGTAGCTTCCATTTGGTCCCCAGGGCTGAGACCAGTCCTTTAACAATTTTGCTCACAAATGCAGGTCCATTATCAGAGCCAATAGATGCCGGCAGCCCAAACCTAGGTATTAGCTCTTCTAGGAGCTTCTTAGCCACTATTATTGCTGTCTCCGTTTTAGTGGGGTAAGCTTCTACCCACCCAGAAAATGTATCAACCAAAACTAACAGGTAATGATAGCCATACTTGCCTGGCCTTACCTTTGTAAAATCTATCTCCCAATGCTGTCCCGGCCTTTCCCCCCAGTATCTTACACCCGTGTGCTGTCCTTTTCCTGGTCTCATCATCTGACAGGCCTTGCAGGTGCGGACTATGTCCTGTATGGGTTTCTTTTGTTGGGGAAACCGCAGCTGCGCTGCTTGTAGAAGCGTCAAAGTCTTTTTCTCTCCCAAATGGGTGGTTTGATGTAAATGGGTACAGAGATGTCTTCCCAGGTCGGCAGGAAGCAACAGGTTGTCATCCTGGTCCCGATACCATCCGTCCTTGCCCGCAGGGTGGTTGGTGTTATCCTGCATCCAGCTTAAATTGGAGGGGGAGTATATGGGGCTTGGGGGGAGAGTCCCCATCCCCGGCGGTGGTAATCCTACAGCCAGCACATGAGCTTGGCAGTATCCAGCGGCCACCTTGTGGGCTGCTGCATCGGCAGCATGGTTGCCTCGGGCCCTGGCATCTTCTCCTTTCTGGTGTCCTGGGACATGTACTATGGATACCACCCGGGACAAGTGGACTGCTGCCAAGATTCTGCGTATTTCAGGTAGGTTCTTAATCTCTTTTCCCTCTGCCTTCAAGAACCCCCGTTCTTTATATATAGGGCCTTGAATATGCGCGGTGCCGAATGCATACCGGCTGTCAGTGTAAATGATGACCTCTTTTCCTTTCGCCCTCTCTAGTGCTTGCGTCACAGCTATCAATTCTGCTTTTGGGGCGGATGTTCCAGGGGGCAAAGCCTCGGCCCAGAGGACCCTCCCAGTGTCATCTACTATGACTGCCCCCGCTTTTCTCTGCCCATCCTTTATATAACTGCTCCCATCTGTGAACCGTATCAGCTCACTGTCCTTTAATGGTATGTCACTGAGGTCTCTTCGTACGGCAGTTACCTCAGCCAATACTTCAACACAGTCATGGAGAGGCCCATCCTTATCCAGGATGGGCAAGAGGGTAGCAGGATTTAGAAAACAAGGTGTCTGAAAGTGTATCTGGGGAGCATCCAGCAGCAGGGCCTGGTAATGGGTTAAGCGAGTGTTAGAAATCCACTTACCCAGTGGCTGTTTGAGGATCCCCTCTGTGGCATGGGGAGTGTAGACCAGGAGGCGCTGTTTATAAGTCAACTTGTCAGCGTCATGGACAAGGAGAGCAGCGGCCGCGATGATACAGAGACAGGGCGGCCATCCAGCAGCTACTGGGTCCAGCCGTTTAGAGAGATATGCCACAGGCTGCCTCCAAGGGCCCCATTGCTGTGTCAGGACTCCCTTTCCCACTCCCTGCTTTTCATCCACAAACAGTTGAAATGGCTTAGCCAGGTCAGGGAGAGCTAGGGCCGGGGCTTCTAGCAATGCCTGCCAGAGTTCCTGAAACGCCCGCCTCATTGGCTCAGTCCAAATCCAGTTCTTATTTTCTCTACTTCCTTCATATAGAGGCCGGGCCTTTTCAGCAAACCCCAGGATCCATAGCCTGCAGTACCCAACAGTCCCTAAGAACTCCCTCATTTGCCGAGGAGTCGTTGGCTCGGGGATCTGTAAAATAGTCTCTTTCATAGCCTGAGTCAACCATCTTTGCCCCTGTTTTATTTTGTACCCCAAGTAAATGACTTCCTGTTTAGCAATGTGGGCCTTCTTTGCACTCGCCTGGTGCCCCAATGTCCCCAAAGTCTGAAGGAGGTCGCCTGTGGCCTCTAGGCATACCTCCTTGGTAGTAGTGGCCAGCATGAGGTCATTCACATATTGCAATAGGACAACGTCGGGGTGGCTAGTCCGGTACTCAGAGGTCCTCGCCTAGAGCCTCGTTGAACAACGTTGGCGAGTTTTTAAATCCTTGTGGAAGGCGAGTCCAGGTCAACTGTCCTACAGTTTGACTGTCTTCGTCAGTCCATTCGAATGCAAAGATCTCTTGGCTCTGGGGGGCCAGAGGCAAACTGAAAAAGGCATCTTTTAAGTCCAAGATTGTATACCAGATGTAGTCTGGTGGCAAGCCTCTCAGGAGGGTGTATGGGTTAGGACAGTGGGATGAATGTCACTCACCCGTTTGTTTACTTCACGAAGATCTTGGACGGGTCTAAAGTCCGTTCCCCCAGGCTTTTTCACAGGCAGCAGGGGAGTATTCCATGGGGACTGGCACTTTTTAAGAATCCCTACCTTCAGGAGGCGC